>NC_086446.1:194965204-195265204 GCF_028390025.1 Pseudophryne corroboree | reverse complement strand
GAGCGAGACATGATGTCCCAGATGTGCTAAATTGGATTCAGGTCTGGGGAACGGGCAGGCCAGTCCATAGCATCAATGCCTTCGTCTTGCAGGAACTGCTGACACACTCCAACCACATGAGGTCTAGCATTGTCTTGCATTAGGAGGAACCCAGGGCCAACCGCACCAGCATATGGTCTCACAAGGGGTCTGAGGATCTCATCTCGGTACCTAATGGCAGTCAGGCTACCTCTGGCGAGCACATGGAGGGCTGTGAGGCCCCCCAAAGAAATGCCACCCCACACCATTACTGACCCACTGCCAAACCGGTCATGCTGGAGGATGTTACAGGCAGCAGAACGTTCTCCTTGGCGTCTCCAGACTCTGTCACGTCTGTCACATGTGCTCAGTGAGAACCTGCTTTCATCTGTGAAGAGCACAGGGCGGCAGTGGCGAATTTGCCAATCTTGGTGTTCTCTGGCAAATGCCAAACGTCCTGCATGGTGTTGGGCTGTAAGCACAACCCCCACCTGTGGATGTCGGGCCCTCATACCACCCTCATTGAGTCTGTTTCTGATCGGTTGAGTAGACACATGCACATTTGTGGCTTGCTGGAGGTCACTTTGCAGGGCTTTGGCAGTGCTCCTCCTGTTCCTCCTTGCACAAAGGCAGAGGTAGCGGTCCTGCTGCTGGGTTGTTGCCTTCCTATGGCCTCCTCCACATCTCCTGATGTACTGGCCTGTCTCCTGGTAGCGCCTCCATGCTCTGGACACTATGCTGACAGACACAGCAAACCTTCTTGCCACAGCTCGCATTGATGTGCCATCCTGGATGAGCTGCACTACCTGAGCCACTTGTGTGGGTTGTAGACTCCATCTCATGCTACCACTAGAGTGAAAGTACCACCAGCTTTCAAAAGTGACCAAAACATCAGCCAGAAAGCATAGCAGCTGAGAAGTGGTCTGTGGTCACCACCTGCAGAACAACTCCTTTATTGGGGGTGTCTTGCTAATTGCCTATAATTTCCACCTGTTGTCTATTCCATTTGCACAACAGCATGTGAAATTGATTGTCAATCAGTGTTTATTCCTAAATGGACAGTTTGATTTCACAGAAGTGTGATTGACTTGGAGTTACACTGTGTTGTTTAAGTGTAACCTTTATTTTTTTGAGCAGTATATGTATATATATATATATATATCCCCATATATAGAGTCCTGCACTCACATCAATTCAAATGAGTAAAGCCTATGCCCCAAGTAAAAGCCAAATTTTATAACACTTTGAAGTTGGGGTTCGAGCAGGGATTCCTTTGTGAAAACCTTTTGAACTACCTTACGGTTAATAGTCCCAAGTGCCCGATCCTCTAAACACTACCCAAGGTCCACAAAACCTTGTTACACCCTCAGGGGTGACCAATTATCGCAGCAGAGGGTTCTTTGTTACAACCCATCGCCATATTCATTGATAGTATTTTACAGCTATTAGTTCTTAACACAGGCAGTTACCTCAGAGACACTGGGGACTTCCTGACTCATTTGAGGAACCTTCAGAATGTGAATGAGCACACACTGTTGGCTACGATGGATGTGTGCTCTTTGTGTACAGTAATACCGCATCAGCAGGGGCTGAATGTTTTACGTACCATTTTCTCTGTTTCACCTTGTACAGATTTTCCTACTGAATTTCTAATGGAACTAGCATCATTAGTTCTAACTTGTAACCACTTTGTCTATAAAAAAGATTATTTCTTGCAAATCGCTGGAACTGCGATGGGGTCTAACTTGGCCCCCTCTTATGCCAATGTATTTATGGATAACTATGAAAATACTTATATCCTACCCCAATACGGGCATAAGATTTTATTTTTCAAATGCTTCATAGATGATATCTTCCTTCTGTGGTTAGGTACTGAATGTGAATTCACTGATATGATACATCATTTAAATTCATTAAATAATCCAATTAGGTTCACACATTCTATATCCGATACTTCCATATATTTTTTGGATGTGACTATTGTGAAAGCAGGCAACAAACTGGATACTACCCTATACCGTAAGCCGACAGATCGCAGCCTGGCGCTCCTTGCCACTAGCCATCACTCAACTGCCCTAAAACAAAGCTTGCCAATTTCTCAATTCCTTAGAGCTATGAGAATAAATTATAATTCAGACAAAAGAGACAAACAATGTACTGAAATTACAGCATGTTTTTTGGAACGCGGGTACTCTAGATCTACACTTACACAGTATTTGATGAAGGCAACCCGCATCTTCAATGGAGAAAGTCCCCCAAATAAACATCAAGCTAATCATATGATCTTTCCTACTCAATTTGATGGCTCAGTTGATGCCACGAGGAAAGCACTAAGAAAACATTGGCCTATAATCGCCTCTGATAACAGTCTACCCTTTAAGGGTGTAGCGGCCCCTATGATGGCATATCGCCGGGGGGCTAATTTAAAACAATTATTGATGAGACCTACAATGTTCCCTGAGCCCCGGACATCGCACCTGCAACTAATGCAGGCTAAATCTGGCAGATTCTCGTGCGGATGGTGTACTACGTGTAGATCTATGATGACCGGTCCTTGCTTCCATCATCCACATACCAGGAAGAAGATCTGCATTAAATATCACTTGCATTGCAGCTTGGACTATGTAATTTATATCTTAAAATGTCCCTGTGGTTTGTGTTACGTTGGAATGACTTCCCGCCCTTTTAGAGACCGAATGGCCAATCATAGGTTAACTATAGACACGGCTCTTGTATCAGGCCAAACTGACAAACCAGTGGCGCTGCATTTTCTGTCAGCCAAGCATCAGGTTGCCACCCTTAAATGTCAGCTTATTGATTGGGTTCTCCCCTCTGCTCAAGGGGGTGACCGGTCTCTACTTCTTAAACAAAAATAACGTTTTTGGATTCATATATATTAAATACAGTGGCCCCCAAAGGCCTCAATGAGGCTAATCCCCTTAATATTTTTATCTAGGGGACTCTGACTAGACTCTAATCTCACTGGACGGTCACTATTAAATGTTTCCAATAAGAGTTATGCAGTATTCCTTACTGATTTGTATATACTGTTTGTTGTTATTTTTTTGATGTTTTGTTTACTGTTTTTGTTTTTGTAATTTATATATATATATATAGTGATCGTTGTCTTTGTATGGTTGCTCCCCGGGTCCCTAGCAGAAACAATGAGGAGGTTAGTTCATGCTTTGTACCTTAATTAGCTTATTTTCCTATACTCATTTGGCAATATGTGGAGTATTTTAGTGTTATTATTAGGAAGTGCCTTAATGGTTAATATTGATATGATTAGTATTAGGGTCATTATTGATCTGATTATCCTTGGGTGGCATAGATTCATAACATTTATTTATTTGTATATTTGTTGTATATTCTATACTATTTGGATCTTATAACTCCCATTGCTATTTAACTTGACTGGTGATTCATTGGTTGAACGCAGGCTGCAGCATTATTGGAATGCAAGTTGCAGCCTGCTTCACCGTGTTCTACCGCCCGCCGTCTCGCCGAGAAAGCCTGCGTCACTTCCGGTATGTGGAACGCATCCACTTCCAGTAGGTGACAGGCGGAAGCGCTCGGACGAGCAGCCGCGGCTGTCACTGCTCTAGCTCATATTATTTCTTTTATAAAATATCTCAGCACATGTGTTAGTAGGTTTGAGAGGTTAGCAGGTTTATAGTTTAAATGTGGAGTGAGTCTATTGTGCATTTTAGCTGTGAATATGGCTAATGAGCACTTCCGGTCCAGGGGTCATAAATAGCCAGCGGCTGCAATGAGGGGCATGCAGCTGTCTGATGCCCCTGGTGAACTGGTAGTGTGAGTATATGGCTTTACTTGGCTTTACGTTTTTGATGAGAATAGTTTATTGTACTTTGGTTCCCATTACTGTTTATTGTATTAACAGTGTGCTGACACCTTATGGCATAATCTGATGCCAGGACAGATGCATCATGTCCTTCCACTATTCAAACTTTAGGTATGATCTTTTACTTTTGCTTTGAGGTGGCTGTTTGTTATATGGTTTACATGTGACTCCGAATGATGTTTTATATAGTTTATTTGATATTCATTACAGTGGTCAGTTATAATTGGAGCGTCTTTTGATCATTGTTGAGATACGTCATGATAGCCCCTTAAATTACCAGTCTAGGTAATTGTTTATATGTGTTATCACCTGGTGTGAAGTCTATCCAATGATCTGCAGGTGCATACAATAGGTAGGAAAATCAACTTTGATGTAATGTCCTTAAAACAAGTCAAAATGAGGCTCAGTAGTGTGTGTGGCCTCCATGTGCCTGTATGACCTCCCTACAATGCCTGGGCATGCTCCTGATGAGGTGGTGGATGGTCTCTTGAGGGATCTCCTACCAGACCTGGACTAAAGCATCCGCCAACTCCTGGACAGTCTGTGGCGCAATGTGGCGTTAGTGGATGGAGCGAGACATGATGTCCCAGATGTGCTCAATTGGATTCAGGTCTGGGAAACGGGCGGGCCAGTCCATAGCATCAATGCCTTTGTCTTGCAGGAACTGCTGACACACTCCAGCCACATGAGGACTAGCATTGTCTTGCATTAGGAGGAACCCAGGGCCAACCGCACCAACATATGGTCTCACAAGGGGTCTGAGGATCTCATCTCGGTACCTAATGGCAGTCAGGCTACCTCTGGCGAGCACATGGAGGGCTGCGTGGCCCCCCAAAGAAATGCCACCCCACACCATTACTGACCCACTGCCAAACCGGTCATGCTGGAGGATGTTGCAGGCAGCAGAACATTCTCCTTGGTGTCTCCAGACTCATGTCTGTCACATGTGCTCAGTGAGAACCTGCTTTCATCTGTGAAGAGCACAGGGCGCCAGTGGCGAATTTGCCAATCTTGGTGTTCTCTGGAAAATGCCAAACGTCCTGCATGGTGTTGGGCTGTAAGCACAACCCCCACCTGTGGACGTCGGGCTCTCATACCACCCTCATGGATTCTGTTTCTGATCGTTTGAGTAGACACATGCACATTTGTGGCTTGCTGAAGGTCATTTTGCAGGGCTTTGGCAGTGCTCCTCCTGTTCCTCCTTGCACATAGGCGGAGGTAGCGGTCCTGCTGCTGGGTTGTTGCCCTCCTACAGCCTCCTCCACGTCTCCTGTGGTTCTGGCCTGTCTCCTGGTAGCGCCTCCATGCTCTGGACACTACGCTGACAGACACAGCAAGCCTTATTGCCACAGCTCGCATTGATGTGCCATCCTGGATGAGCTGCACTACCTGAGCCACTTGTGTGGGTTGTAGGGAGGTCATACAGGCACGTGGAGGCCACACACACTACTAAGCCTCATTTTGACTTGTTTTAAGGACATTACATCAAAGTTGGATCAGCCTATAGTGTGTTTTTCCACTTTAATTTTGAGTGTGACTCCAAATCCAGACCTCCATGGGTTAATAAATTTGATTTCCATTGATAATTTTTGTGTGATTTTGTTGTCAGCATATTCAACTATGTAAAGAACAAAGTATTTAATAAGAATGTTTCATTCATTCAGATCTAGGATGTGTTATTTTAATGTTCCCTTTATTTTTTTGAGCAGTGTATATATATATATATATATATATATATATATTAGTGATGAGCGGGTTCGGTTTCTCGGAAACCGAACCCCCCTGAACTTCACGCTTTTTACACGGGTCCGAGGCAGACTCGGATCTTCCCGCCTTGCTCGGCTAACCCGAGCGCGCCCGAACGTCATCATCCCGCTGTCGGATTCTCGCGAGGCTCGTATTCTATCGCGAGACTCGGATTCTATATAAGGAGCCGCGCGTCGCCGCCATTTTCACACGTGCATTGAGATTGATAGGGAGAGGACGTGGCTGGCGTCCTCTCTGTTTAGAATAGAAATAGATAGTGAGAGTGAGATACTTGATTTACTGGAGCTTAGGAGTACTCAGAGAGTGCAGAGTTTACTAGTGACTGACCAGTGACCACCAGTGCAGTTTTATTATTATTTAATATAATCCGTTCTCTGCCTGAAAAAAAACGATACACAGTGACACAGTATACCATATCTGTGCTCAGACTCAGTGTGCTGCATCATCTATGTATATCTGACTGTGCTGAGTGCTCACTGCTCACACAGCTTAATTGTGGGGGAGACTGGGGAGCAGTTATAGCAGGAGTACATATATTTAACAGTGCACACTTTTGCTGCCAGAGTGCCACTGCCAGTGTGACTGACCAGTGACCAGTGACCACCAGTATATTGTGATTGTCTGCCTGAAAAAGTTAAACACTCGTCGTGTGGTGTTTTTATTCTATAAACGCATTCTGCTGACAGTGTCCAGCAGGTCCGTCATTATATAATATATACCTGTCCTGCAGTAGTGATATATATATATTTTTTATATCATTATCATCCAGTCTATACTAGCAGCAGACGCAGTACGGTAGTCCACGGCTGTAGCTACCTCTGTGTCGGCAGTCGCTCGTCCATAATTGTATACCTACCTGTGGTGTTTTTTTTTTTTTCTATCTTCTTCATACTAGTAGTTAACTTTAGGAGTCTGCAGTGCTGACAGTGTCCAGCAGGTCCGTCATTATATAATATATACCTGTCCGGCTGCAGTAGTGATATATATATATTTTTTATATCATTATCATCCAGTCTATATTAGCAGCAGACGCAGTACGGTAGTCCACGGCTGTAGCTACCTCTGTGTCGGCAGTCGCTCGTCCATCCATAATTGTATACCACCTACCTGTTGTGTTTTTTTTTTTTCTATCTTCTTGATACTAGTAGCTTACTTTAGGAGTCTGCAGTGCTGACAGTGTCCAGCAGGTCCGTCATTATATAATATATACCTGTCCGGCTGCAGTAGTGATATATATATATTTTTTATATCATTATCATCCAGTCTATATTAGCAGCAGACGCAGTACGGTAGTCCACGGCTGTAGCTACCTCTGTGTCGGCAGTCGCTCGTCCATCCATAATTGTATACCACCTGCCTGTGGTGTTTTTTTTCTTCTATCTTCTTGATACTAGTAGCTTACTTTAGGAGTCTGCAGTGCTGACAGTGTCCAGCAGGTCCGTCATTATATAATATATACCTGTCCGGCTGCAGTAGTGATATAGATATATTTTTTATATCATTATCATCCAGTCTATATTAGCAGCAGACGCAGTACGGTAGTCCACGGCTGTAGCTACCTCTGTGTCGGCAGTCGCTCGTCCATCCATAATTGTATACCACCTACCTGTGGTGTTTTTTTTTTTCTATCTTCTTGATACTAGTAGCTTACTTTAGGAGTCTGCAGTGCTGACAGTGTCCAGCAGGTCCGTCATTATATAATATATACCTGTCCGGCTGCAGTAGTGATATATATATATTTTTTATATCATTATCATCCAGTCTATATTAGCAGCAGACGCAGTACGGTAGTCCACGGCTGTAGCTACCTCTGTGTCGGCAGTCGCTCGTCCATCCATAATTGTATACCACCTACCTGTGGTGTTTTTTTTTTTTTCTATCTTCTTGATACTAGTAGCTTACTTTAGGAGTCTGCAGTGCTGACAGTGTCCAGCAGGTCCGTCATTATATAATATATACCTGTCCGGCTGCAGTAGTGATATATATATATTTTTTATATCATTATCATCCAGTCTATATTAGCAGCAGACGCAGTACGGTAGTCCACGGCTGTAGCTACCTCTGTGTCGGCAGTCGCTCGTCCATCCATAATTGTATACCACCTACCTGTGGTGTTTTTTTTTTCTATCTTCTTGATACTAGTAGCTTACTTTAGGAGTCTGCAGTGCTGACAGTGTCCAGCAGGTCCGTCATTATATAATATATACCTGTCCGGCTGCAGTAGTGATATATATATATTTTTTATATCATTATCATCCAGTCTATATTAGCAGCAGACGCAGTACGGTAGTCCACGGCTGTAGCTACCTCTGTGTTGGCAGTCGCTCGTCCATCCATAAGTATACTAGTATCCATCCATCTCCATTGTTTACCTGAGGTGCCTTTTAGTTGTGCCTATTAAAATATGGAGATCAAAAATGTTGAGGTTCCAAAAATAGGGAAAGATCAAGATCGACTTCCACCTCGTGCTGAAGCTGCTGCCACTAGTCATGGCCGAGACGATGAAATGCCATCAAAGTCGTCTGCCAAGGCCGATGCCCAATGTCATAGTACAGAGCATGTAAAATCCAAAACACCAAATATCAGTAAAAAAAGGACTCAAAAATCTAAAATAAAATTGTCGGAGGAGAAGCGTAAACTTGCCAATATGCCATTTACCACACGGAGTGGCAAGGAACGGCTGAGGCCCTGGCCTATGTTCATGGCTAGTGGTTCTGCTTCACATGAGGATGGAAGCACTCATCCTCTCGCTAGAAAAATGAAAAGACTTAAGCTGGCAAAAGCACAGCAAAGAACTGTGCGTTTTTCGAAATCACAAATCCACAAGGAGAGTCCAATTGTGTCGTTTGCGATGCCTGACCTTCCCAACACTGGACGTGAAGAGCATGCGCCTTCCACCATTTGCACGCCCCCTGCAAGTGCTGGAAGGAGCACCCGCAGTCCAGTTCCTGATAGTCAGATTGAAGATGTCAGTGTCGAAGTACACCAGGATGAGGATGATATGGGTGTTGCTGGCGCTGGGGAGGAAATTGACCAGGAGGATTCTGATGGTGAGGTGGTTTGTTTAAGTCAGGCACCCGGGGAGACACCTGTTGTTCGTGGGAGGAATAGGGCCATTGACATGCCTGGTGAAAATACCAAAAAAATCAGCTCTTCGGTGTGGAAGTATTTCAACAGAAATGCGGACAACATTTGTCAAGCCGTGTGTTGCCTTTGTCAAGCTGTAATAAGTAGGGGTAAGGACGTTAACCACCTCGGAACATCCTCCCTTATACGTCACCTGCAGCGCATTCATCATAAGTCAGTGACAAGTTCAAAAACTTTGGGCGACAGCGGAAGCAGTCCACTGACCAGTAAATCCCTTCCTCTTGTAACCAAGCTCACGCAAACCACCCCACCAACTCCCTCAGTGTCAATTTCATCCTTCCCCAGGAATGCCAATAGTCCTGCAGGCCATGTCACTGGCAATTCTGACGAGTCCTCTCCTGCCTGGGATTCCTCCGATGCATCCTTGCGTGTAACGCCTACTGCTGCTGGCGCTGCTGTTGTTGCTGCTGGGAGTCGATGGTCATCCCAGAGGGGAAGTCGTACTCGTAAGACCACTTTTACTACTTCCACCAAGCAATTGACTGTCCAACAGTCCTTTGCGAGGAAGATGAAATATCACAGCAGTCATCCTGCTGCAAAGCGGATAACTGAGGCCTTGGCATCCTGGGCGGTGAGAAACGTGGTTCCAGTATCCATCATTACTGCAGAGCCAACTAGAGACTTGTTGGAGGTACTGTGTCCCCGGTACCAAATACCATCTAGGTTCCATTTCTCTAGGCAGGCGATACCGAAAATGTACACAGACCTCAGAAAAAGACTCACCAGTGTCCTAAAAAATGCAGTTGTACCCAATGTCCACTTAACCACGGACATGTGGACAAGTGGAGCAGGGCAGGCTCAGGACTATATGACTGTGACAGCCCACTGGGTAGATGTATGGACTCCCGCCGCAAGAACAGCAGCGGCGGCACCAGTAGCAGCATCTCGCAAACGCCAACTCTTTCCTAGGCAGGCTACGCTTTGTATCACCGCTTTCCAGAATACGCACACAGCTAAAAACCTCTTACGGCAGCTGAGGAAGATCATCGCAGAATGGCTTACCCCAATTGGACTCTCCTGTGGATTTGTGGCATCGGACAACGCCAGCAATATTGTGTGTGCATTAAATATGGGCAAATTCCAGCACGTCCCATGTTTTGCACATACCTTGAATTTGGTGGTGCAGAATTATTTAAAAAACGAGAGGGGCGTGCAAGAGATGCTGTCGGTGGCCAGAAGAATTGCGGGACACTTTCTGCGTACAGGCACCACGTACAGAAGACTGGAGCACCACCAAAAACGCCTGAACCTGCCCTGCCATCATCTGAAGCAAGAAGTGGTAACGAGGTGGAATTCAACCCTCTATATGCTTCAGAGGTTGGAGGAGCAGCAAAAGGCCATTCAAGCCTATACAACTGAGCACGATATAGGAGGTGGAATGCACCTGTCTCAAGCGCAGTGGAGAATGATTTCAACGTTGTGCAAGGTTCTGCAACCTTTTGAACTTGCCACACGTGAAGTCAGTTCAGACACTGCCAGCCTGAGTCAGGTCATTCCCCTCATCAGGCTTTTGCAGAAGAAGCTGGAGACATTGAAGGAGGAGCTAACACAGAGCGATTCCGCTAGGCATGTGGGACTTGTGGATGGAGCACTTAATTCGCTTAACAAGGATTCACGGGTGGTCAATCTGTTGAAATCAGAGCACTACATTTTGTCCACCATGCTCGATCCTAGATTTAAAACCTACCTTGGATCTCTCTTTCCGGCAGACACAAGTCTGTTGGGGTTCAAAGAACTGCTGGTGACAAAATTGTCAAGTCAAGCGGAACGCGACCTGTCAACATCTCCTCCTTCACATTCTCCCGCAACTGGGGGTGCGAGGAAAAGGCTCAGAATTCCGAGCCCACCCGCTGGCGGTGATGCAGGGCAGTCTGGAGCGACTGCTGATGCTGACATCTGGTCCGGACTGAAGGACCTGACAACGATTACGGACATGTCGTCTACTGTCACTGCATATGATTCTCTCCCCATTGAAAGAATGGTGGAGCATTATATGAGTGACCGCATCCAAGTAGGCACGTCAGACAGTCCGTACTTATACTGGCAGGAAAAAGAGGCAATTTGGAGGCCCTTGCACAAACTGGCTTTATTCTACCTAAGTTGCCCTCCCACAAGTGTGTACTCCGAAAGAGTGTTTAGTGCCGCCGCTCACCTTGTCAGCAATCGGCGTACGAGGTTACATCCAGAAAATGTGGAGAAGATGATGTTCATTAAAATGAATTATAATCAATTCCTCCGTGGAGACATTGACCAGCAGCAATTGCCTCCACAAAGTACACAGGGAGCTGAGATGATGGATTCCAGTGGGGACGAATTGATAATCTGTGAGGAGGGGGATGTACATGGTGATATATCGGAGGATGATGATGAGGTGGACATCTTGCCTCTGTAGAGCCAGTTTGTGCAAGGAGAGATTAATTGCTTCTTTTTTGGTGGGGGTCCAAACCAACCCGTCATTTCAGTCACAGTCGTGTGGCAGACCCTGTCACTGAAATGATGGGTTGGTTAAAGTGTGCATGTCCTGTTTATACAACATAAGGGTGGGTGGGAGGGCCCAAGGACAATTCCATCTTGCACCTCTTTTTTCTTTCATTTTTCTTTGCGTCATGTGCTGTTTGGGGAGTAGTTTTTGGAAGGGCCATCCTGCGTGACACTGCAGTGCCACTCCTAGATGGGCCAGGTGTTTGTGTCGGCCACTTGGGTCGCTTATCTTAGTCACACAGCTACCTCATTGCACCTCTTTTTTTCTTTGCGTCATGTGCTGTTTGGGGGGTGTTTTTTGGAAGGGCCATCCTGCGTGACACTGCAGTGCCACTCCTAGATGGGCCAGGTGTTTGTGTCGGCCACTTGGGTCGCTTATCTTAATCACACAGCTACCTCATTGCGCCTCTTTTTTTCTTTGCGTCATGTGCTGTTTGGGGGGTGTTTTTTGGAAGGGCCATCCTGCGTGACACTGCAGTGCCACTCCTAGATGGGGCAGGTGTTTGTGTCGGCCACTAGGGTCGCTTATCTTAGTCACACAGCTACCTCATTGCGCCTCTTTTTTTTCTTCTTTGCGTCATGTGCTGTTTGGGGAGTAGTTTTTTGAAGGGCCATCCTGCGTGACACTGCAGTGCCACTCCTAGATGGGCCAGGTGTTTGTGTCGGCCACTTGGGTCGCTGAGCTTAGTCATCCAGCGACCTCGGTGCAAATTTTAGGACTAAAAATAATATTGTGAGGTGTGAGGTGTTCAGAATAGACTGAAAATGAGTGGAAATTATGGTTATTGAGGTTAATAATACTTTGGGATCAAAATGACCCCCAAATTCTATGATTTAAGCTGTTTTTTAGGGTTTTTTGAAAAAAACACCCGAATCCAAAACACACCCGAATCCGACAAAAAAAATTCGGTGAGGTTTTGCCAAAACGCATTCGAACCCAAAACACGGCCGCGGAACCGAACCCAAAACCAAAACACAAAACCCGAAAAATTTCCGGTGCTCATCACTATATATATAAAGGAAAGGGATGGGGGTATCGACCGGTGTCTATAATAAACTACAAGATATTTAAAACATTTAAAACATTTATTACAAGTTTACAATACTTTTTTTTTTAAATGGGATAAAAAGTAAATACACATTATGTAAAAAGATATAAAGTGCAAGATATTAAAAGAAGGTCCTTATCTGAGTCAGAGGTCAGCAATGATTCCCAATGTATTTCGTCATACAGACTTCATCAAGGGGTAAAGGCAGAGTGGGATTGGGCTTATATTTGTACTAGTACTGCTCACAACTCAATTATGACATCATATCCTGCTTTACAAAGAAGCATTATTGCTATGTTGAAAAATTCTCATAAAAATATAACTTCCTCCCTATGGGCAGATGCTGCATCAAACAACATGAAAAACAAGTGTTTTAGAGCATTACAAAGTACAAAGAACATCTTTAAATAGTGTGATTAATGTAATATGGCGGCCCTTCCGCCAGACTTCCGGTGTCCGGGTGTACTATAGTCTGGAGCGCGTCACTTCCGCCCCACTTCCGGGATATTGCCACGCATGTGCGCGCCTTTGTCTGTGGTCTCAGTTAGGTAGAGCCCAAACTCCTGCTGCAGATCCGTCTGCTGCTGCAGCGGCCATTTTCTATTAGATCTTCTTATTTAGTTTACAGCGGCTGCCATTTTATTGTAGATTGGAATGTTCATAATATGGGACATTTTTCTTTATCCACGGGCCATTTCCATGGGGATAAGTAAAAGAAAGAAAATACAATGTAAACAATTGTATGACAGAATATTGCTATCGCATTTACTATAATAGATACCCAATTTAGCAGTTTGTTAAAAAGAAATATGTATATAGAGGAAATATAAGGTATAATATATTAACGATATTTAAACAATATAAATATTAGTATATAAATATATATAAAACACTGGGGATTGCAGAGGAACTAAAAGTGACAGTGCCATGACAATTACTATTGTAATTTTTAATGATGTATATAGGTGATATTTAATATAATAATATTAAAGTGTTATTATGAATATGTGCAATATTGGATATAATATAATAATATATATTAATTTATTTTGATAATGCATTTACTAGTACACTTAGAAAGCACATTGGTATTTCGAGTTTGGTTTACAGTACCTGATCTTCCCAGGTGTTCTCCCTTTCTGGCACTGATCAGGCACAACACTGCTTCACATCCAAGTTCGGCCAGGATTGGGCTTTTCCAGTGTGGTTTGACTGTAGAATGTTTTTTCATTAACCGTGCCTGTGTCACAATCTATAGTGAACTAAATAGGGTGGTTTAATGTAGACTGTTTTATCATTAACCATGCCTACATTCTACATTAAACCACCCTATTTAGTTCTATTTAATCAACTGTGTGGGCTGGTTACCACATGTTACAAATGTATACTCCACCAGGCATGCTCCGCCACTAATTTCCTGGTCCTGCCAGGTTCTCCCCTATGCCACTGACCTCTGTACAGAAGCTGCTGTGTGTGGAACCATGCTAGTGTCAGCTAGGAAGCTAGGAGCTGGGATTTCCAACAATTGACATCATGAGACCACGCCCTAACACGTTTTGTCACAAACTTCGTCAGATGGCTGGTCTCAGTGACACAATACATTAAGTATAGTGCGCTATCCAATCAGCAGAGTTGTGCATCAAAAAACATTTGTGACATTTCAAATAATCATTATACCTTTCTGCAGGGGAAAACAATCTTCCTTAGTGGTTATTCAACTTAATATGCATGTGGGTCCTCCATTTATATGATCCTCAAAGCTATGCAATGTACCCAGGTGTTTCCACAAAGCTATGCAATATACAGTATGGTGTTTAAGAGAGCAAATAATGTCCAAAAGTGGGCTTGAACAACTAGAATCTTCTGTACCAGCTAGTAGAACCATATTTAGTGAAATAAATGGTTTTATTCCTGTGGAAAGTGCAAAGTATATAATCTAGCAGAGAAAGGCTCATAAAGCTTTAGTAATAGGGAAGAAACAAAATCTTTACCAATAAGAAGCTTTACCAATTGTAATTCCACGTTTGTCTTATATATGCTCATACTGTATGTCCACGTAGTTATCGTTATATAGGCAAGACCAAGCGGGTATTGAAATTACGGATTCTTCAGCCTACTTCTTGAAGAACAAGATTACTAATCACAGTGTTCCACAACATTATCAGGAACATCATTGAAGTGATTCGAGTAAACTAAAGTTGAAAGGGCATTGAACATGTGAAAGTATGTGAAAGAGGAGGAAATAGGGAGAAAGAACTGATACGAAGAGAAACTTATTGGATTTTGAACCTAGGTACACTGTCCCTTAAGGGGTCTGAATAAGGGGTTTGAAATTAATCCTTTTTTGTGAAGTAACAGTTAACTAATCAAGTTTCCTGATATGTATTGAATTTAAGGATTCTCTCTTTGTCTTGTGGAAACTGGTAGCTGCTGCCCTGTGGAAATTGGTCGCGGCCAGCGAGAAAAGATTTTCAGTTTTACAATTTTGTATAAAGGAAATATACATGTTTATTTTAAATATGGAATGTATTGACATGTCTGCGGTATTAATGCTGTTTGAAATATCATGTATTATAAATGTAGATACATCTGTGGTTGATACAATTATTAATGTAACAGAGTGATGCATAAATGTTGTGGATTATTCTGCTACTATGTTAACTGGCCTCTGGGGAATCACAACGTCCGAGAAGTACTAACTGGTGAATGATATCATATACAGCTATGATTGCCTGTGTACATTGTATAGCTTTGGGAAATATTTAAATGGAAGATCCACATGCATATTAAGTTGAGTAACCACTAAGGAAGATTGCGTTCCCCTGCAGAAAGGTATAATGATTATTTGAACTGTTACAAATGTTTTCGATGCACAACTCCACAAATTGGATAGCGGACTATTCTTAATGTATGCATTGTGTCACTGAGACCAGCCATCTGACGAAGTCTGTGACAAAATGCGTTAGGGCGTGGTCTTGTGACATCACATGTCATTGAAATGGGGGAGAACCCGGCCGGACCAGGATAGGAGTGATGGAGCATGCCTGGT
Source organism: Pseudophryne corroboree (assembly GCF_028390025.1). NCBI lineage: Eukaryota > Metazoa > Chordata > Amphibia > Anura > Myobatrachidae > Pseudophryne > Pseudophryne corroboree. The sequence continues at coordinate 195,249,831 of NC_086446.1, read as the reverse complement.
GGAGTGTGAATAACCAGCCCACACAGTTGATTATTTGGGTACGGGTGGTTACATACTATTTTTAAATGTTAACTGAAGTTCGTTTGTTATTAAAAACATTTAATGCACTATAAAGCGCCCCTTCTATGTTTTTTTGTTGATATATATATATATATATATATATATATATTTATTTATTTATCTTTATATATTGATCTTTACTACAGATACATAGATGACCTCATATTGTTCTGGAAAGGGGATGAACAAAACATACGTGAATTTATAATTTATATACATGATAATTATTTCAACTTAAATTTTACATATAAATTTCATATAACTAAAATAGATTACCTAGATTTGATCGTAGAAAGTAACCAAGAAATGCAAATAATTGCACGTACATGCTTTAAAGCAGGGGTGGGGAACCTCTGGCCCATGGGCCGTATAAGGCCCGCAAAGCCGTTTGCTCCGGCCCACCCGCTTGTGTCAGTGAGACACTCCTCCGCTCAGTCCAGCAGCAGCGTGTCTTAGCTGTCAGGGCAGGGAGGAGAGTGCAGCTACATGTCCGGCGGCAGGTAAGATCTCAAACCAGCCGCCGATTCGTGAGCCAATCAGAGCTCGCGGACTGGCAGCCAATCAGGAGCCGCCGATGTTGAACCACGAGCTCTGGCTCACGAACTGGTGGCTGGTTTGAAGTCCTACACGCCGCTGCCCGACATAGCTGTGCTATCCTCCCTGTCCTGACCCCATGACACCCGAGACACACCGCCGGATGGAGCAGCAGCAGCGGTAAGCAGCACAGTGGGGTGGGGGGGGGCACTGTGGGGGCATTTGTGGAGCTGGCACTGTGGGGGCATTTGTATACTTGGCACTGTGGGGACATTTGTATACCTGGCACTGTGGGGGGCATTTGTATACCTGGCACTGTGGGGGGCATTTGTATACCTGGCACTGTGTAGGCATTTGTGGATTTGGCACTGTGGGGGCATTTGTGGATCTGGCACTGTGTGGGCATTTGTGGATCTGGCACTGTGGGGGCATTTGTATACCTGACACTGTGGGGGCATTTGTGGATCTGGCACTGTGGGGGCAATTGTGGATCTGGCACTGCACTCACTGTATCACGTCCCATTTTAATTGGCCACACCCATTTTTTGGTGTATGCGCCTCTGGCGCACGCATACAGTACCTACTAAGGGGCAGGGTAATTTTTTAAGTTGAGAATTTTTGTATGGCCTCCAAAGGATTTTATAAATATCCAAATGGCCCTTGGTAGAAAAAAGGTTCCCCATCCCTGCTTTAGTCACAGATGTAAATAATTACATTACATCTAACAGCTGCCACCACCTGTCATGGATCAATAATGTAGCTTTTGCTTAATTTTTAAGACTAAGAAAAAAACTGCAGTTCCATTCATGATTATATAGATCAATCATCAGAAATAAAAGAATAATTTTTAGAAAAAGGATACAATCCAGTGAAAGTTAAAGATGATATAATAAGAGCTCTACAAAAAGACAGAAGAGAACTACTCCGAGAAAATAAAAAATGCCCCTAAACAATGGTACCAAAAGCCATTCATTACTCAGTTCAATAAAGAAAACTATGCCATTAAAAAAATACCTGAGAAGCATTGGAATCTACTTCAAAAGATCAGTTTTTTTGGGCCACATATTCCTGATAAACCTAATATAATTTATAGATGAGCAAAAAAAAAAAAAAACTCAAATCCAATGTAGCTCCTAGTAACTTGTGAGCTATAGTTACCAAATAACAATCAAGGTACATTTCTACCTAAGAAAGAAGGCTGTTACCCATGTAATCGGTGTAACTATTGTAAATTTATGGTGAAGAAAACCTTTAGCCATAAACTAGATAGTGGATTTACTTTTATCACCAAAAATGTCGTTACTTGCAACACAAGTTACGTTGTTTATAGGGGTGGTCTTCAGTTTGCTGGCTGTCAGGATCCCGGCGCACAGTTTACCGGCGCCGGAATCCCGACAGCCGGCATACCAACACTTTTTCTCCCTCTTGGGGGTCCACTACCCCCCTGGAGGGAGAATAAAAAGCGTGGCGTATTTGCACTCGCCACGATGTCGGTATGCCGGTGGTCGGGATCCCAGTGCTGGTATGCTGGTCGCCGGGAGCCCGGCTGCCGGCATACCATACTACACCCGTTTATAGGATAACGTGGACATGAAACCTAATGTATATAGGCAAGACCACAAGGTGCACGAAAATACATATTCAAGAGCATCTTAGAAGCATCAAATATAAAGTAAAAACATAGCTTGACTAGACACTTTGATGAAAGACATAATTCCAACACTAACAACTTCAAATTAACAATAATTGAACACATTAAAGCCAATCCCAGAGGAGGTAATAGGGAATTACACCTCTCTAGGATAGAAACCTACTGGTTTTATACATTAAATACCCTCTCCTCCCATGGTTTAAATGAAGGGATAGATGTGGTATCCTTCTTATAATAACTGTGGTTACGCGTCTTTCTTACAATATTGTGGTTATATATATAACTTTAATCCACATTTGTAGCTAATTATATAACTAATTGGGTGATGTATGTATGTATGTACATTTTTATATTTTTATGTTTTGGTACTGTTGAACTGATTTTGTATACAATAGACTAATTATGTATAGAATTTGCTGCATTTGATCTGTAAAACAAAAATTGTTCACAATAATAGCGGTTTAATATTTATTTTCAAGTCACTAAAAATCCACTAAGAGCTCTTTAAATAGTTTAAATTAGGAACAAAGAATGAAATAAAAAAAATCTTTTATACATGGACTTAAGATAACATTAATTAAATATAAATGAATTAAGACTTCACGGCATATATGTGCTAATTAATAAGGTGTTAAAACATAATAAATACACTAATCTATTGTTAATTAAACTTATATGATTCACTTGAGTTAAAACATATACAAATTATACAGACTAAATGTGGAAAAATTATACAGACTAAATGTAGAATTATATACATAAATTAATCATTTTTAGTAAAGGTAACTAAGCATGAAATAAAACATGTACTGTATATCTTATATTAAACCAGACACATATATTGTGTGGTATTTATTATGTAGAAAGTAGATCACTCTAGTTATGAAAAGAAATAGTATACAAGCGCTAGGCGGAGAGCGCTTCAATACCGGACCTACTGTGGAACGCAAGCACATGTTGCTATGCGTTCTACATACAGGATATACAGCGGGAGTAAGGAGATGCGCTCCAGAACAGAGGGCGTCTCCCTGTCACTATGGCGCCAGAAGGACGGAGAGTTTGGAACACAGGCGCATGACGCTGTGTGGTCCAAACACTGGAAGTAGAGCGGAATACCAAACCCTAGTGCTATGTATTATGTAGCAGAGGAGGGGAATAAATAAACATAGCACCACACTTATAGAGGACCTTTAGGGGGAAGTATTAAATAGCAGGTACCTGATACCAGTGAAACGCACAGTGCTAAGCTAGGCATAAAGGGTGTTATCTGTAATTAAGTTAAAAAAGCTAGATAAAGCGGACCTATAAGGTAAAAATCATCTAGAATATTTCTCTTAATCTAGAAGTGATTGTATTATAACCAAAAATTCACCTGGTCCTATTTTTAATTAACTATTCCCTCAGTTATGAATAACATGAGGAGGAAGTGAGGCTAATATAAATTAACAGCTAGGTGCCACCTCTAATATACTGCTGCTACACAGAGGGAGAGATACAGATATTGTCACTACAAGTGAGTAAACTAGCTTTCTGAGATTATTATTATTACATTTTATTTATAAGGCGCCACACGTGTTTCGCAGCACCGTACAAAGGACAGTACAGAGAGACAAACTTAGCATTACTGTAAATAAATAACAAAAATATAGTACAGGTAACAAGGAGCACCACACATTCTCAAGACATAAAACAGCTAAGATGTAAGTAATGAGGGGGTGATCATCGTACTACTAGGGGCTAGTGGCCATAGATGGAGATGAGCCTTTACCAGCAGGAGAAAAAGCGGTTAATATGGTCGCTGAGTAGGGAAGAGCTGCGAGTGGAATGTGTCGAGAAGATGGCTTAGATAACAAGAGGAAAGAGGGCCCTGCTCTGAAGAGCTAACAATCTAGTGGGAAGGGTCGACAGACAGATGACATGAGGTGCAAGCAAGCGGGAGGTAATCTGATGGCAATATGCAAGCAAAGCTGAGATGTTCAAGGCATGATGCAGGAGGATGGAGGAGCTGCCTTAAGACTAGGTTATGCATCGGGAGGGTATGCTTTGATAAATAGGTGGGTTTTTAGTGCTCGTTTGAAGCTTTGCAAGGTAGGGGAGAGTCTAATGGAGTAGAGGAGTGCGTTCCACTGAAGGGGTGCAGCACGGCCGTAGTCTTGAACTCAGGCATGGGAAGTAGTGACCAGGGCGGTGAAGAGGCGACGGTCATTGGTCGAGTGTAGGGGGCGGAAGGGAGTATGAAGGGAGAGGAAGTTGGAGATATAGGGAGCAGTGAAATTAGAGATGGCCTTGTATGTGAGGGTGAGGAGTTTGAAGAGGATTCTGTAGGGGAATGGGAGCCAGTGTAGATTTTGTCGAAGGGGAGTGGCAGATGTGGAGCGGCGGGAGAGGAAGACAAGCCTAGCTGTGGAGTTCAGGACAGATTGGAGGGGAGCAAGATGGTAGCAAGCGAGGCCAGAGAGGAGAATATTGCAATAGTCAAGTCGTGAGATGACCAGTGAGTGGATGATAAGTTTAGTTGCACTCTGGGAGAGAAATGGCCTGATACGAGCAATGTTGTATAGCTGGAACCAACAGAATTGAGCCAGAGCTTGGATGTGGGGTGCAAAGGAGAGGGAGGAGTCAAGAGTGATGCCAAAGCAGCGGAGTTGGGGAATGGGGGAGATGTGGTATTGTCAACAATGATAGAGATATTGGTCGGGGGTGTTACTCTGGATGGGGGAAAGATGATGAGTTCAGTTTTGTCCATGTTGAGCTTCAGAGAGCGCTCAGACATCCAGGAGGAGATTGCGGAGAGGCAGCTGGAACCCTAACACAATTCAAATAAGCATAAAAAGTTGCAGGAATGAGATTGTAGCAAAAGATAAAGTTTCAGGTTACCTGGGGAAGACAAAGAGAATATAGGGGTCACATCAGCAGAAGCATCTCCTTATATCTCCAAGATTTCTTATCCTCATACTTAGCACTAGCATACTTAGCAACTAAGATGCTTGCAGCCAAGAGGCTTACAGCCAAAAAGCCAAATATGTGATCACTATTTGTTATTTGTTTAATTATATGTGATATATATATATATATATATATATATATATATATATAAAATACACCTGTGACCGGCACTCCTACAGCAGAGAGCAAATACCCGGGTGCCCTCCCATGGCACTACAAGGCCCAGCAAACAGTACAATGTAATGGTCGGCACTCCAATGGATTTAGAAAAAGTCATACAGCTCACCAAGCCAGTTTAGATCAACGTTTCAGGTGCCTTTATTTGCACCTTTCGTCAGGAAATCCATTGGAGTGCCGCCCATTACATTGTACTATAGATATATAATATATATATATATATATATATATATTGTGTAGGTATCCTATATGACTACTATCTGTCATCTGCTAAGCCACATGTGATGTATATACTAAGTAGGTGGCCTATACGATTATATGATTATATTATATGAGAATATGTATCATTGTTATAGTCTACGTATATATAAGAATATAAACAGCAAAGAGAAGTTTCATTAGGGAGATGTCTATTATTCTCCCTTACATCATATATAATAATTTCACAATGAAACTTAATAACATTTAAGTCATATATTTGAATGTAGAATTATAAATAAGACTGGATCTATATACCTACACCTATGAATATTACATATATAAAGTAATAATTATACTCTAAGTATATATACATACGTTAATATCAGAAAGGAAACCTAATGGTTTTAACATTATTTAAACCAGATTCCAATCTGTGGACATCTATGGATGAAAAGCACATGATGCTTTTTTAATGATACGTTCATTAGAAGATTGGCTTTGAATGTATCAATCTAAAAATTTCCCATATATGGAGGAATAACAACTTACCTACGTTGATTCTGGTCACATTCTGTCTACGGTCTAACTGAACATATCGGTATGTATAGAAAAAGGTGACCATAATATGACCAATACTAATCTAAGTAGACTACTTACCTTACAAATTTTAAGCTCTATATATTTCTTGAAATTATTTATATACATCCTCCCATGAACCTCTTGTATTATGTATACCCTAAAGTATGATTTTTTATGGAATAATGAACTGTAATTGTTTTATGTATATATACAAATGTATGATTTATTTCTTAAGATCCATACCCCTGAAGAAGACCACAAAGAGGACGAAACACATTGGGTTATCGACACAACACCCTGCAAAGCCTGAGGGGTAATCCACCTACGATCTCACACCCGTAAGGGTGAGGTGGAAATCAAATAACATCATATCCCTAAGAAACTAGGAGGTTATATGTTGTTATTGTCACATATGTATACTTATTGCATTTTATATACTGTATTATGCTTCATGTGAAGGTATTACATTTCTTTGCCTGTTGAACATGAATAAATCATTTTAAGGGAATTTACTATTGGTAATTTAAATTTAATACAATATCATAAGGGTATCTAGAAAATATGTCCATATTACACAATTATTGGCACACCTGAGGTATTTTGTTTTCTTTATATATATATATATATATATATATATATATATATATATATATATATATACTTTAACACATCATACAAGCAGCGGCACTCGGAAACTCTCAGTAGTGAAAAAAATGCTGTGAAAAATTATTCCATATTGCTATATGTACAGGCCAACGTTTCGGGGCATGTGCGCCCCTTTATCAAGGTGAACCAAAAGTGCAAATACAAACATAAACAGTACCTTATAGTGCAGAGAAGACCCGCCGGCGGGAAAATATGTGACCGGGATTAGACAGTGCTCCTTTCCCGGGCACCGTGTGTGAAGTGATGTCATCAGTGCGCCGCAGAGTCCTCCATCTCAGCGCCGCTGGCCGACTGTGTTGCCCTGGAAACCCAGACGCAGCCGCAGCATACACTTCCGGCATCTGCGTTTCCATGGAGACCCGGCTTCCGCAGGCGCCCGGCTCAGAGACTGTCCTCTTGTATCGCCGCACTGAAAAACATATGTAAACAACACAGAAAACATTAAATTGCACTATTAAAGACAACTAGTTCTGCTACATAGACCTAAATTAAAAACACCTGCATGTCCCTGAAAACAGCACATATAATTTCATCGAACATTTGAACAATAAAATATTATTGCTAAGCCTGGTATTTAATGCAACTATACACGCCCTATATCTACATAACATTATTAACTCATTGTGCTATTCTGTATCAGTTATATATTATTATACTCGCTGTATTTAGAGACAATAGTCCCCTAAAATACATTCCACTGAATCTTATCGTTCAGACCCTTGGGTCTCATGGTATCCAGCATATACATCCATTTGGTCTCCATACGTAATAGCTGTTCATGACGGTCACCCCCTCTTAGTCTCTTGGGGACATGATCAATGATGGAAAAATGTAAATCTTTCAAATCATGCCCACTTTCAACAAAGTGCTTAGCCACTGGTTGATCTATAGACTTTCCAGAAAGAGCCGCCTTAATTGAAGATTTATGCATAGCGAAGCGTTCCCTGAAGATGCGTATAGTCTTGCCCACATACTGAAGTTGACAAGGGCAGGTAATTACGTATATTACAAACGTGGTCGTACAGGAGAGGATATGATTAATCTTGAAAGATTTACCTGTTAATCATTTTTATTTTTAAGTACCTCTACTAAACAACCGAGGGGGTCTGAACATATAATCTTTAAAACAAGCTGTAACACTAGATTACAAGTGGTTCAAAGATTGATAAAAAAGAACTGGCCTATAATTAGTACTGATCCTAAATTCAAGATGATAAGCTCGGCGCCTCCCTTACTTAGTGTACAACGTGGAAGCAATTTAAAGGATATGCTCCTTAGACCATCAATGAGACCTGGCATGTCTAATAGTGAGAAGTGGCTGACAAGACTCCATGGTTGCTATAGGTGATTGCAATGCACCACGTGCAGGTCCATGGTCACTGGACAATACTTTTGCCACGCATTATATGGTACCAATATCAGACTGCGGCATCATTTAACCTGCATGATGGATCATGTTATCTATTATTTGGCTTGTCCGTGTGGCAAGATGTATGTCAGGAACACTGTCCGGTCTTTTCTTGAGAGAATGAATCAACACCGATCTTCAATCCATCTTGCTTATTCAATCGGCAAGACTGACAAACCGCGCATTTTTTACAGCAGAAACATCAGCTTTCAACCTTATGATGCATGATGATCGACTGGATTCCGCCTCTACCTAGGGGTGGTGATAGAAATAAACTCTTACTAAAGCGTGAGGACTATTGGATTCATTTTCTTGGAACTATGTCACCTAAAGGACTCAATGAACAGAATCCGTTACATATGTTTCTATGAAATGACTTCATTTTTATTTTTATTTTTTTATTTTTGGAATTTATTCCTTTTTTTAATTAATTTTTTGACAGTGCCGGGATATCCAGTTATTGTTGAGTATATCATCTGCAACATCCTGTTTCCCATTTTTTAGATTAGTTTTTCACTGTCTTTTCATTGTGTTCCCTACATTCCCATATGTGTTTTATATACATAAATGTGGAATTTTCTATTAAATGTTTTTCACTTTTGTCATGTTATGCGATAACTTCTCATGTACTATATTTATATTAGACACTGTGGAACTACAGGTACCTGGGTAAAACTATTACAAACACTACACAGCATTGCACTACACCTCAATATTAAATTAACGTGGCTAGTCTAATAGTTTATACCATAACTGTGTTTACTCCAACCATGTGGGATACAGTATTGTTGCTAGGCAACTGATGGTGCTGACAACATCATGTTATACTGGAAGTGATGCATGAGACTAGATAGAAGTGCAAGTCTATCCCTTTTATGGTCTAGGCATTAATTGTCCCGGCGCCGGCTTCACTAATGTGTAAGTTTGACCAGTGGGATGTGTTTGAGCACCCGTGGTTATCTAACTCTTGCGGGCGCTGGGCTGCAGTGCGCACCTGCCTGTTGCTAGGTTATGCGTCACTGGAAGTGTGCGGCAACAGTCAGGCAGAACTGTGCGTTACACGACGGTGGCATGCGTTCCACCATTGTTTATGCACTCATAACTTAACTATACGAATATTTTTTTGAGTTGGTAAGTGTCTGTGGTAGGCTGTATGATATGTTATTACATTATAAACATGGAATGCTCCTGCTTTACTTGAGTTTTTAATGTAAGCACTTTATAAGTAATTAATGAAGTGATTGATTGATAGGAGGGGTCGCCCTTATGGTACTTATAGTTCCACAGTGCAATAGCTGTGCAGGGGAGATGGCAGCCTGAAGCATTGGTCTTGAAAAAGTTTCCGGTGGGGACCAAAACATTGACCATTACCCTGTAAGATTATGAGAGTGGAAAAAAAGAATATTTTTTCCCCTTGGAGAAGTCTGGTGAGTGCGTTCCTTGCAAGCTTCTTTATATTTTGAGACTCTGGATTGGATTAGTCTCTGGAACATGCACCCCAGTGGCTGTGATGTTTGAATATGTGAGTGCAACTTTCTATTATTATATTAAAATAGTTTTGATTTGAGCAGCCACAGTGGAAGTGAATGCTCTGCCTAGGCAACCCACGGCTTCTTAATCATCATATGGATGTACTGCTGAAATTTGCTGTTTTGTTTTATGGCGTTTTTTTTTTTAAATTAAGCAAGTTGTATATGCAAATTGGCCGTTAAGCAACATATGGCCTAACAACTTGCTATAAATTCTTTTTGCACATGACGGACACTGTTTTTGCATTTTCTGGCACTTGCACTTTAATGTAACGGCACTGAGTCACATTGAAATAACAATAAGCACTCGTTCATTTATTTCTTTAAATATGGCTACTACAGTTGACGATATAGATGCAGCTATTCCATCACTGCAATTTTGTTATCAAGTGGGTGATACCCACACATTCTCTGAATCAGAGGTTGATGTCATGCTCGTTAACACAGTAGTTGACGATGAGGTGGAAGTGATGGCTCCAGATTTGGTTTACAGAAATCTTCTACGCATAAAGAAGAAAGAGATTTCTATTTACATGGACTATCTCTTAGTGACTATTATAAGGCAAAGAAAATCCCCAGGGGTTTTAGAGTCAAAAACTGTCCCACAATTGTCCGGTTTGATCCCCAATACTGTAGAAAATGGGTTGGAATTTTAAACCAGTGTTCATTTGACCTTATCTTATTGGTCATAAAGCAATCCACTAAATAGCTTCACGCTGTTAGAGATAAAATTACTACCTTTGAATCCACACATATGGCAACACTATCATCTGATCAAGGGACTGACTGGTTAGATAGACTAAAACAACAGATTGCAACATATAAAAGAGATTTGCTGCAGTTCAAAAAGGAGACATTAAATAAAGTGCAGTCGGATTATGAAAGACACACGGTTTACAGGTGGCTCTCTGGGGGAACTACTGAGTATCATAAACAGCCTTTCTTCAGGAGAAATAAACAACGCAATTTTACGAAAGCTACGCACTTTGATAAGGATTCTTCACCAGAAAATATGAGTTCTAACAGTGAGCTGAATCAAACTTTTTCAACCTCAGGCCCTTTAGGGGCACGCACCCGGGCAGCACAACGGGGGTTTACCCCAGGAGAAAGAGGAAATACACGCGGAGGGGGAAGCAGTCAAAAAGGCAGGGGGTGAGTAGGTCATCCTCTCCTTGCCAAAAGGATTTAATCTTTAATTTATCTTCATACGAACTTTAAAAACGTGAAGTGAGTTTATTATCAAAAGGACTATCGTTTGTCCCTTCTGTTGGATTTAAAGATTTACCATGGGCTATAGAAAAGCAAGAACTGGCCAGAAGTATTCATCTAAAAGAGTTTTTCGGTAAAGAAAGTGGGTCCTATATAGGATAGAGATGAGCGGGTTCGGTTCCTCGGAATCCGAACCCCCCCGAACTTCAGCCTTTTTACACGGGTCCGAGGCAGACTCGGATCTTCCCGCCTTGCTCGGCTAACCCGAGCGCGCCCGAACGTCATCATCCCGCTGTCGGATTCTCGCGAGGCTCGTATTCTATCGCGAGACTCGGATTCTATATAAGGAGCCGCGCGTCGCCGCCATTTTCACACGTGCATTGAGATTGATAGGGAGAGGATGTGGCTGGCGTCCTCTCCGTTAGAATAGATAGAGACACTTGAGTTGATTACTTAGTAATTTTGGGGAGCATTAGGAGTACTTAGAGTGAGTTTTGCTGATAGTTAGTTACTAGTGACTGACCACTTTATTATTTAATATAATCCGTTCTCTGCATGAAAAAAAACGATACACAGTCACATACCATATCTGTGCTCAGCCTCAGTGTGCTGCATGATTGATAATATCATCTATGTATATCTGACTGTGCTGAGTGCTCACTGCTCACACAGCTGAATTGTGGGGGAGACTGGGGTGCAGTTATAGCAGGAGTACAGTGCACACTTTTGCTGCCAGTGTGACTGACCAGTGACCACCAGTATATTGTCTGCCTGAAAAAGTTAAACACTCCTGTGGTGTTTTTTTTTTTTATTCTATAAACGCATTCTGCTGACAGTGTCCAGCAGGTCCGTCATTCATTATATTATATAAATATTTACCTGCAGTAGTGTTATATTTTTTTTGTTCATCTCTATCATCTTTATCATCTCTATATTAGCAGACGCAGTACAGTAGTCCACGGCTGTGGCTACCTCTGTGTCGTCAGTGCTCGTCCATAATTGTATACCTACCTGTGGTGGTTTTTTTTTTCCTATCTTCTTCATACTAGTAGTTTAGGAGTCTGCTGACAGTGTCCAGCAGGTCCGTCTTTATATTATATATACCTGCAGTAGTGATATATATATATATTTTATATCATTATCATCTCTATACTAGCAGACGCAGTACGGTAGTCCACGGCTGTAGCTACCTCTGTGTCGTCAGTGCTCGTCCATAATTGTATACCTACCTGTGGTGGGTTTTTTTTCTATCTTCTTCATACTAGTAGTTTAGGAGTCTGCTGACAGTGTCCAGCAGGTCCGTCATTATATTATATATACCTGCAGTAGTGATATATATATTTTTTTTATATCATTATCATCTCTATACTAGCAGACGCAGTACGGTAGTCCACGGCTGTAGCTACCTCTGTGTCGTCAGTGCTCGTCCATAATTGTATACCTACCTGTGGTGGGTTTTTTTTTCTATCTTCTTCATACTAGTAGTTTAGGAGTCTGCTGACAGTGTCCAGCAGGTCCGTCATTATATTATATATACCTGCAGTAGTGATATATATATATTTTTTATATCATTATCATCTCTATACTAGCAGACGCAGTACGGTAGTCCACGGCTGTAGCTACCTCTGTGTCGTCAGTCACTCGTCATCCATAAGTATACTAGTATCCATCCATCTCCATTGTTTACCTGAGGTGCCTTTTAGTTGTGCCTATTAAAATATGGAGAACAAAAATGTTGAGGTTCCAAAAATAGGGAAAGATCAAGATCCATTTCCACCTCGTGCTGAAGCTGCTGCCACTAGTCATGGCCGAGACGATGAAATTCCATCAACGTTGTCTGCCAAGGCCGATGCCCAATGTCATAGTACAGAACATGTAAAATCCAAAACACAAAATATCAGTAAAAAAAGGACTCAAAAATCTAAAATAAAATCGTCGTCGGAGAAGCGTAAACTTGCCAATATGCCATTTACCACACGGAGTGGCAAGGAACGGCTGAGGCCCTGGCCTATGTTCATGGCTAGTGGTTCAGCTTCACATGAGGATGGAAGCACTCAGCCTCTCGCTAGAAAAATGAAAAGACTTAAGCTGGCAAAAGCACAGCAAAGAACTGTGCGTTCTTCGAAATCACAAATCCACAAGGAGAGTCCAATTGTGTCGGTTGCGATGCCTGACCTTCCCAACACTGGACGTGAAGAGCATGCGCCTTCCACCATTTGCACGCCCCCTGCAAGTGCTGGAAGGAGCACCCGCAGTCCAGTTCCTGATAGTCAGATTGAAGATGTCAGTGTTGAAGTACACCAGGATGAGGAGGATATGGGTGTTGCTGGCGCTGGGGAGGAAATTGACCAGGAGGATTCTGATGGTGAGGTGGTTTGTTTAAGTCAGGCACCCGGGGAGACACCTGTTGTCCGTGGGAGGAATATGGCCATTGACATGCCTGGTGAAAATACCAAAAAAATCAGCTCTTCGGTGTGGAAGTATTTCAACAGAAATGCGGACAACAGGTGTCAAGCCGTGTGTTGCCTTTGTCAAGCTGTAATAAGTAGGGGTAAGGACGTTAACCACCTCGGAACATCCTCCCTTATACGTCACCTGCAGCGCATTCATCATAAGTCAGTGACAAGTTCAAAAACTTTGGGCGACAGCGGAAGCAGTCCACTGACCAGTAAATCCCTTCCTCTTGTAACCAAGCTCACGCAAACCACACCACCAACTCCCTCAGTGTCAATTTCCTCCTTCCCCAGGAATGCCAATAGTCCTGCAGGCCATGTCACTGGCAAGTCTGACGAGTCCTCTCCTGCCTGGGATTCCTCCGATGCATCCTTGAGTGTAACGCCTACTGCTGCTGGCGCTGCTGTTGTTGCTGCTGGGAGTCGATGGTCATCCCAGAGGGGAAGTCGTAAGACCACTTTTACTACTTCCACCAAGCAATTGACTGTCCAACAGTCCTTTGCGAGGAAGATGAAATATCACAGCAGTCATCCTGCTGCAAAGCGGATAACTGAGGCCTTGGCATCCTGGGATGTGAGAAACGTGGTTCCGGTATCCATCATTACTGCAGAGCCAACTATAGACTTGATTGAGGTACTGTGTCCCCGGTACCAAATACCATCTAGGTTCCATTTCTCTAGGCAGGCGATACCGAAAATGTACACAGACCTCAGAAAAAGACTCACCAGTGTCCTAAAAAATGCAGTTGTACCCAATGTCCACTTAACCACGGACATGTGGACAAGTGGAGCAGGGCAGACTGAGGACTATATGACTGTGACAGCCCACTGGGTAGATGTATTGACTCCCGCCGCAAGAACAGCAGCGGCGGCACCAGTAGCAGCATCTCGCAAACGCCAACTCTTTCCTAGGCAGGCTACGCTTTGTATCACCGCTTTCCAGAATACGCACACAGCTAAAAACCTCTTACGGCAACTGAGGAAGATCATCGCAGAATGGCTTACCCCAATTGGACTCTCCTGTGGATTTGTGGCATCGGACAACGCCAGCAATATTGTGTGTGCATTAAATATGGGCAAATTCCAGCACGTCCCATGTTTTGCACATACCTTGAATTTGGTGGTGCAGAATTATTTAAAAAATGAGAGGGGCGTGCAAGAGATGCTGTCGGTGGCCAGAAGAATTGCGGGACACTTTCGGCGTACAGGCACCACGTACAGAAGACTGGAGCAACACCAAAAACGCCTGAACCTGCCCTGCCATCATCTGAAGCAAGAAGTCGTAACGAGGTGGAATTCAACCCTCTATATGCTTCAGAGGTTATAGGAGCAGCAAAAGGCCATTCAAGCCTATACAACTGACCACGATATAGGAGGTGGAATGCACCTGTCTCAAGAGCAGTGGAGAATGATTTTAACGTTGTGCAAGGTTCTGCAACCTTTTGAACTTGCCACACGTGAAGTCAGTTCAGACACTGCCAGCCTGAGTCAGGTCATTCCCCTCATCAGGCTTTTGCAGAAGAAGCTGGAGACATTGAAGGAGGAGCTAACACTGAGCGATTCCGCTAGGCATGTGGGACTTGTGGATGGAGCCCTTAATTCGCTTAACAAGGATTCACGGGTGGTCAATCTGTTGAAATCAGAGCACTACATTTTGGCCACCGTGCTCGATCCTAGATTTAAAACCTACGTTGTATCTCTCTTTCCAGCAGACACAAGTCTGCAGGGGTTCAAAGAACTGCTGGTGAGAAAATTGTCAAGTCAAGCGGAACGCGACCTGTCAACATCTCCTCCTTCACATTCTCCCGCAACTGGGGGTGCGAGGAAAAGGCTCAGAATTCCGAGCCCACCCGCTGGCGGTGATGCAGGGCAGTCTGGAGTGACTGCTGATGCTGACATCTGGTCCGGACTGAAGGACCTGACAACGATTACGGACATGTTGTCTACTGTCACTGCATATGATTCTCTCACCATTGAAAGAATGGTGGAGGATTATATGAGTGACCGCATCCAAGTAGGCACGTCAGACAGTCCGTACGTATACTGGCAGGAAAAAGAGGCAATTTGGAGGCCCTTGCACAAACTGGCTTTATTCTACCTAAGTTGCCCTCCCACAAGTGTGTACTCCGAAAGAGTGTTTAGTGCCGCCACTCACCTTGTCAGCAATCGGCGTACGAGGTTACTTCCAGAAAATGTGGAGAAGATGATGTTCATTAAAATGAATTATAATCAATTCCTCCATGGAGACATTCACCAGCAGCAATTGCCTCCACAAAGTACACAGGGAGCTGTGATGGTGGATTCCAGTGGGGACGAATTGATAATCTGTGAGGAGGGGGATGTACACGGTGATGAATCGGAGGATGATGATGAGGTGGACATCTTGCCTCTGTAGAGCCAGTTTGTGCAAGGAGAAATTAATTGCTTCTTTTTTGGTGGGGGTCCAAACCAACCCGTCATTTCAGTCACAGTCGTGTGGCAGACCCTGTCACTGAAATGATGGGTTGGTTAAAGTGTGCATGTCCTGTTTATACAACATAAGGGTGGGTGGGAGGGCCCAAGGATAATTCCATCTTGCACCTCTTTTTTCTTTCATTTTTCTTTGCGTCATGTGCTGTTTGGGGAGTGTTTTTTGGAAGGGCCATCCTGCGTGACACTGCAGTGCCATTCCTAGATGGGCCAGGTGTTTGTGTCGGCCACTAGGGTCACTTATCTTAGTCACACAGCTACCTCATTGCGCCTCATTTTTTTCTTCTTTGCGTCATGTGCTGTTTGGGGAGTATTTTTTGGAAGGGCCATCCGGCCTGACACTGCAGTGCCACTCCTAGATGGGCCAGATGTGTGTGTCGGCCACTAGGGTCGCTTAGCTTACTCACACAGCTACCTCATTGCGCCTCTTTTTTTCTTTGCGTCATGTGCTGTTTGGGGAGTGTTTTTTGGAAGGGCCATCCTGCGTGACACTGCAGTGCCACTCCTAGATGGGCCAGGTGTTTGTGTCGGCCACTAGGGTCGCTTATCTTAGTCACACAGCTACCTCATTGCGCCTCTTTTTTTTCTTCTTTGCGTCATGTGCTGTTTGGGGAGTATTTTTTGGAAGGGCCATCCGGCCTGACACTGCAGTGCCACTCCTAGATGGGCCAGGTGTTTGTGTCGGCCACT
The DNA here is from genome assembly GCF_028390025.1 of Pseudophryne corroboree. Taxonomy (NCBI): domain Eukaryota; kingdom Metazoa; phylum Chordata; class Amphibia; order Anura; family Myobatrachidae; genus Pseudophryne; species Pseudophryne corroboree. The sequence continues at coordinate 195,233,259 of NC_086446.1, read as the reverse complement.
TGGGTCGCTTAGCTTACTCACACAGCTACCTCATTGCGCCTCTTTTTTTCTTTGCGTCATGTGCTGTTTGGGGAGTGTTTTTTGGAAGGGCCATCCTGCGTGACACTGCAGTGCCACTCCCAGATGGGCCAGGTGTTTGTGTCGGCCACTAGGGTCGCTTATCTTAGTCCCACAGCTACCTCATTGCGCCTCTTTTTTTTCTTCTTTGCGTCATGTGCTGTTTGGTGAGTATTTTTTGGAAGGGCCATCCTGCGTGACACTGCAGTGCCACTCCTAGATGGGCCAGGTGTTTGTGTCGGCCACTAGGGTCGCTTATCTTAGTCACACAGCTACCTCATTGCGCCTCTTTTTTTTCTTCTTTGCGTCATGTGCGGTTTGGGGAGTATTTTTTGGAAGGGCCATCCTGCGTGACACTGCAGTGCCATTCCTAGATGGGCCAAGTGTTTGTGTCGGCCACTAGGGTCACTAATCTTAGTCACACAGCTACCTCATTGCGCCTCATTTTTTTCTTCTTTGCGTCATGTGCTGTTTGGGGAGTATTTTTTGGAAGGGCCATCCGGCCTGACACTGCAGTGCCACTCCTAGATGGGCCAGATGTTTGTGTCGGCCACTAGGGTCGCTTAGCTTACTCACACAGCTACCTCATTGCGCCTCTTTTTTTCTTTGCATCATGTGCTGTTTGGGGAGTGTTTTTTGGAAGGGCCATCCTGCGTGACACTGCAGTGCCACTCCTAGATGGGCCAGGTGTTTGTGTCGGCCACTAGGGTCGCTTATCTTAGTCACACAGCTACCTCATTGCGCCTCTTTTTTTTCTTCTTTGCGTCATGTGCTGTTTGGGGAGTATTTTTTGGAAGGGCCATCCGGCCTGACACTGCAGTGCCACTCCTAGATGGGCCAGGTGTTTGTGTCGGCCACTAGGGTCGCTTAGCTTACTCACACAGCTACCTCATTGCGCCTCTTTTTTTCTTTGCGTCATGTGCAGTTTGGGGAGTGTTTTTTGGAAGGGCCATCCTGCGTGACACTGCAGTGCCACTCCTAGATGGGCCAGGTGTTTGTGTCGGCCACTAGGGTCGCTGAGCTTAGTCACACAGCTACCTCATTGCGCCTCTTTTTTTCTTTGCGTCATGTGCTGTTTGGGGAGTGTTTTTTGGAAGGGCCATCCTGCGTGACACTGCAGTGCCACTCCTAGATGGGCCAGGTGTTTGTGTCGGCCACTTGGGTCGCTGAGCTTAGTCATCCAGCGACCTCGGTGCAAATTTTAGGACTAAAAATAATATTGTGAGGTGTTCAGAATAGACTGAAAATAAGTGGAAATTATGGTTATTGAGGTTAATAATACTTTGGGATCAAAATGACCCCCAAATTCTATGATTTAAGCTGTTTTTTAGGGTTTTTTGAAAAAAACACCCGAATCCAAAACACACCCGAATCCGACAAAAAAATTCGCTGAGGTTTTGCCAAAACGCGTTCGAACCCAAAACACGGCCACGGAACCGAACCCAAAACCAAAACACAAAACCCGAAAAATTTCCGGTGCACATCTCTAATATAGGATCCAAACCGGACATTCCACCCCAATTAAGAAAGTTTTGTCCACGATCTAACTTCGATCCAATATGGAGCAACGCTAGCATAAAAACTTTCTTTAGACTACTGGATCAGGAGGTTGATACAGCTGCCTCCCTGCATAGTCCGACACATCCCAATTTGTCTGTGACAGAACGTCTAGCTTTGAAAACACTGGCTTCTAATAGATCGCTAGTAATCCGCCAAGCTGATAAAGGTGGAGGTATAGTTCTGCAGTTGGAGTATGACAGGGAGGTAATGCGTCAATTAAATGATAATGATACATATCAACTTTTGCCTAGAGACCCTAGCAATGTTTGCAAAAGAGAGTTGTTCCAATTGTTGCAGTTAGCATGTGATATGCATTTTATCTCTGAAAATATTAGAGAAATTCTATACCCTAAATTCCCATTGGTACCGATTTTTTTATACCATCCCCAAAGTTCATAAAGGGGTGACTCACCCCCGGGCCTCCCTATAGTGTCGGCCCGTGGATCATTATTTCAACCCTTAGCAACTTTTTTAGATTCTCTATTACAGCCCCTGATACAATTGGAAGCAACTTTCTTACTTGATACCACCTCGTTTCTTACCCGGTTAAGGGGGTAATTCTGAGTTGATCGCAGCAGGATTTTTGTTAGCAGTTGGGCAAAACCATGTGCACTGCAGGGGAGGCAGATATAACATGTGCAGAGAGAGTTAGATTTGGGTGTGGTGTGTTCAATCTGCAATCTAAATTGCAGTGTAAAAATAAAGCAGCCAGTATTTATCCTGCACAGAAACAAAATAACCCACCCAAATCTAACTCTCTCTGCACATGTTATATCTGCCCCCCCTGCAGTGCACATGGTTTTGCCCAACTGCTAACAAAAATCCTGCTGCGATCAACTTGGAATTACCCCCTAAGTGTCTTTACAGAGATTCCTGATGATTGCTGTTTGGTAGTGATAGATATTGTTAGCCTCTATACATCTATTCCCCACAGTCTGGGTTTACAATCCCTTAAAATAAATTTTACAGGCTAAAAGCGATTATTCTGATGAGGTGATTGAACTGATCCTACAAATGTTTTGCCTTAATTTGCATAACAACTTCTTTTTATATGACAATAGGTTTTACCTGCAAACAAAAGGTGTTGCGATGGGGAGTTCAATGGCCCCATCGTATGCAAATGTTGTCATGTTCTTAATTGAGCAATTGGTATTCTTTTCAGATGAAGGTATCTCCTCAAAAATTCTCATGCTCATTAGGTACATAGACGACCTGTTTCTTTTGTGGAAAGGGGATGTGCTGATTTTAACGGTGGCTATTGACTCTCATAATGATTCGGAAAATCCGATTAAATTTACATACAGTCATAGCCAAGACAACATTATCTTCTTGGACGTTAATGTGTTAATTAAGAATAATCATTTGCACACCAAACTTTTTACAAAGGAAACAGATAGGAACATGTTATTAAAACCGCAAAGTTGTCATCCTAGATCATTAATAAACAGTCTTCCATATTCCCAAATGATCAGAGTGGTCAGGATTAATGATGATAGATGGATCGCAGAGGAGCAGCTAGATGTTATGATCAAAATTTTTTCGGAGTGAGGCTATAAACTTGACTTGCTGCTGGAGGGTAAAGATAAGGTCTTAAAACTTGATTGCACAAAGTTACTAAATAGGGAGGATACTACTGACTCCAAGGGTATAAAAAGTAAACTCCCTTGGGTAAGTCAATATAATGACATGTCACCGGTCATCATAAATAAAGCAAAAGAATTATGGCCAATCATACAAAGCGACGACAAATGACACTTAAAAGATCACGATCTGATGCCCAGTTTTTCAAGGGGTAGAAATTTGAAAGATTCACTAGTTAAGACCTTAACTTCTGTAAACACTAACAAAAAAAACAACCTTTTTGTCTAATACTCGAGTGGGGTGCTTTAAATGCACTTGCACCACATGTCAGTTTCTCCTTACAGGAGATGTTTGCTTCCATCCGCATTTGGGAAAACAATTTTCTATTAGGCATTATTTTACATGCAATTCCACTTTTGTTGTATACCAAATCTTGTGCCCATGCGGTCTGTCATATATAGGCAAGACTGAAAGTTAATTTAAGAAATGCATGGGTAACCATAGAGCAGCCATATGGGAGGCCATTATATCTGGGACAAGTGACCAGCCCGTAGCTTGTCACTTTGCATTGCTTAAACACCCTCTAAATAGCCTCTGGTATCGTATGATTGATACGGTCCCGGTTAGCATTTGAGGGGGCAACCGGTCCTTACAACTATTGCGCTGTGAGGTGCAATGGATCAATCGCATGAATGTGATTGCCCCAAAAGGGTTAAATGAAAATATAGCATATGCAGCATTATGATAGTTTTTGGTATGCTAGGACTAATGTTGATATGTTCGGGTAGTAATTATAAATATATAGGGTCATGTAACATGCTCTAAGTTCATGTTGTATTGCTTGAATCTCATTGTGCTTCATTGTATTTAAAGTTGGCTTGTTGTCATGGTGATAACACACTGGACGCGCGGGACGCTTGTCTGTGACGTCAGTTTTCAGCACGGCAACGGGGCGGGTGAGTGGTCCCGCTCCCGGCTCCGGCATTCATATGTGTATATGGGATGCGGTCACATGACCGGCAGTTGGGATCCCGGCGGACAGGATCCCGATGCCAGGATCCTGATCGCTGACCATCCCGATGGCCGGCATGTCGACACACGGGGACTGTTCCCACTTGTGGGTGTCCACAACTCCTGTAGAGTGGAAATAGAACCTGTGGCGAGTGCAGCAAGCCACCAAGCCTGCAAGTGTCTCTGTTGCACTTAAACCCCCGCCGACATTTTGTTGGCCAGGATTCCAAGATCAATGTGCTGGCCTCCGGGATCTTGACCACGGCAAAACAAACCCAACCCATGTATATATATATATATATATATATATATATATATATATAGATATATAGATATATATATAGATATAAAGACTACGGCGCTTCGGTGCGGCTTTGTGTTGTCTATACCTTGAATTTAAAATAACCTTTTGTAAAAATAGAGTATAAATAAAGAATAAAAACACTTCTCAATATATTAAATGAGTGGCAGCTTATAATACATACATATGTGCTTGGCATGCACACATAAGGATTTAAAGGAATTGGTGAAAATAAGCGCCCAAGAGTGTAGATTGTATAACAAGGTGAATAAAAATGAAGGTATCAAGAGTGGGTATATTAAAATCAGTTAAAAAACTTATCTGAAAACCAGAGAAGCTAAATTCAGGCGATGCTTCTTTGACGCTTAATACATGTTGAAAAAAAGAAGAGCAAACATAGTGTGTACTGTTTTTTTGTAAAATATCGAAATATATCACTGGCTAGAAATCATTAGGCTTAGTTAGGGAAACAGCATATTCCCAAGTATGCAATCAGTATATAGCCTAGGCAGTCCTACTGATGACGGACGAAACGCGTTGGGACTACCTGCTGACATTTCCTCTTATGGACAGATAAGCCATCTATAATTTTGAATTCTGTACGCATGCATTCCAGCTATTTATGGACAGATAAGCTTGATATAATCTTTTATTCTGTACGCATGATATACAGCTATTCATATTTTATGTATTTTAATGTATTTTTTTGTCATTACGTGTATTAAATAATTTATCTTTTATATATACACTGCCTAGGCTATAAACTGATTGCATACTTGGGAATATGCTGTTTCCCTAACTAAGCCTAATGATTTCTAGCCAGTGATATATTTCGATATTTTACAAAAAAACAGTACACGGGGGCGTGGCTTGCTGGGCTAGGGAGTAAGACGTGCCCTGGATGAGCTCTATCCCGGCGTCTGCTGTAAAACAGCAAAAATAATTTATTTAGCCCACTGGACCCTCGTTCCCCACCTCATCTGACTCTCCAACTGGCTGGCTACATAAGGACCCATCAGCGGGTCAGAAGAGCCACTATAAACGGCTCCGTGACTTCCGGCCTACGAGACAAGCAAAAGCCGGGGCCTCGATTTCGTCTGGGAGCCGCTGCTGACTTCCAGGGCGGCGGAACGGAGGCTCCTACTCCGTCCGCGGCAGCGGCACTACATAATCTCCCCCTGCTCCCCGGGGACCGGACGACCTGACCGCGGGCTCCCGGCCTGACGGCCAGAAACGGCTCACCTGACCCTGCAGAAGCTGCCAGAGCCCTTCTGCTCCGGAGAATCCCTCACCTGGCGGCCATCTTGGATGTCACAGGCTGCACACAAGCTAGCACAGAGTGGATGGCAGTGGTTGCTGGCTGGACCGTGACCACTCTCCACACAGAGGGAGATAATAGTCAGCTACCTTGTCTACCTGACGACAGGGGTAAGCAAGACTAGATATAATTGAGATTTACCTCACTATCTTGACTTTTATTTGTCTATTTTTATTTACATATATATATATATATATATATATTTTTTTTATTTTTTTTTTTTTTATTTTATTTTTTTTTACTATTACTTATTCTTATTTTTTATTATTTCTATTACTCCATACCTATACATAAATAATCATCACTACTGGGTGCTGGACATTATAGGTCGCCTGACCCATACACACCTCAAACGTTATTGCCTGTACGACAATTCCTGGCAATGGATAAGTACATGGCTAAAACCCCCAGAAATCCCCACGGCTCACAAGCGAATAAAGGCCGGGGTCGAGACAATATTCCTGCAGACAGCCCTCAGTCACCGGCATCTGGTCTCACCAACAGCCCATTGGGACGCTCATCACTTACTACAACAACTGATCAAACTAAATCCTTTACTACGCATGAGATCACTGACATATTGGCTTCACTCTTGGATCAAAAATTGGCGCCTTTGAAGGATTCACTAGATTCCGCTCTTACCCAATTGAACCATCATGACCAACGTATATCAGAGGCGGAGCAAAGAATCTCTGACCTCGAGGACGATCTAACAACGGCTAAAGCAGCACTAACTGAACAGGATAAACTTGTGATGTCCATGCAGGAGAAACTTAAAGATTTAGAGAACAGAAACAGAAGAAGTAATGTGCGCCTCATAGGACTCCCGGAAACGGTAAAACCTTACGAACTCATGAACTTGGTCTCCCAATGGTTGCCGAGAGAGTTGGGATGCGTATTTGATACTGACTCCTTGGTGATTGAGCGCGTCCACCGCATTGGCCCAGATCGACATCCTACCAAAGACAGGCCTAGACCAGTTATCATGAAGTTCTCAAATTACGCTGATAAGGTCCGTCTACTAGATGCTTACAGGAAACGTTCCATTCTCAAATATCAAGAGTCCAAGATTCTACTTTTTCAAGACTTCTCATACATGGTGGCGGCAAAGAGACGAGAGTTTTCCCCGATATGTAAACGCCTGTTCGAGATGGAACTTCGATTTGCTCTATTGTATCCTGCCAAGCTGAGGGTCACGTACTCAGGAAAATCCTACTTCTTTGATACTCCACAAGCCGCGAAAAACTTTGTGGACTCAATGGCTTCTTCATGTTCGTCTAGGATGGATGATGCGGATTGACATTACAGAATATCACTATGTTAAAATCTTCAAATTTATGGAACATTCAGGTCATGGATGGTTATTTTTTGCTTAAACTGTTATTGGCTTCTTACAGGTTGTTTAATGCCCAGCTATGATGTAACATTTCATAGTTCTAACTGGAGTCCCTTAGGGACCGAACTCGTTATGGAAAGTCTCATGTTTTTGTTTTTGTTTACTTTTCTCTTCCTTGGCTCGCTTGCCCTCTTTTTTTTTTTTTCTCTTTCTGCATCCTGCTGAATTTCCTTCTTCTTCTTCTTCTTCATCTATCTACCCAGCTTTCAAAATGCTCTAGTTTTAGATGTCCATCTGGTTTGAAATTATTATTGTTACACTGGTATGATGGTGCCCTGCAAGTTCCTGCGGGGATGCCACCCGGTTGGACATACTATTGGGTTCGTATAAGTTTAAAATGGTTCTTGATAATTGTTGAACGGTTAATTGTGGCTAACACACATGGTATATTCCGCCTACATGTGATATGTTTACATCTCCCCTTATTGGGCCGATATTTGCCTCCCCCTTGTCCGCTTGCTGGGATGGATAAGGGTTTTCCAAAGAAAGTTGAAAAGGTTATTCTTTGGCCTAGGGTAGGCATCGGTTAAATGGCAGCAATGGTTAATCCCCCCAAAGAGTTAAAAATGGCCCTGTTGAATTCTCCTTGTAAGGTTAACTAAATTAACCATCTTGTTGCTGTTTGGGTTGTTAGGTAAAAGAATGAATTGAAAATGGATTTATAAAAATCAATTATTATTTATTCAAAGGGCCACGCCCGTATACAGGGGAGAGGTAGCATTCTCTCCGCCTGGGTTAAATCCTTTTAACAACAACATACACGTAACAACAATGAGTTTTATATAATACACAGTTACGCCCTTTTCTTATATCCCTCCCAGATGATTTAATACTTCTGGAATACAATGTTAGGCAATATTGGGACAATTGTCAAGAATACTAACAAGATACTCGTGATATTCAACTGTGTCCATATTAGGAATTACATCTGGTCTCTATGAGCTTTTAGAAAGTGCGTATGTGGAATTAATACTTAGCCAACAAAGTTGTTTTTCTCGTCTCTCAGTGTGTAAAAAGTTCAAGATGAATTTGCTATATCATCTAGCTAGAAACAAGATGGATTCTCTTATGCTTCTACTAGTGAATATGAGAACCCTCTGCTACTGTGATTATTGGGTGTATACATAATATACGTAATATACGTACTATCCCGTAGTGCACACACATAACTGTTAGGCCTTCAGCAGGTTGCCTCTGTCACAGTATTCGACAGCTCCACCCTTTGATCAGGGACATTATCCATGTGCCCTGTCATCTCAGGAGAATTTCTGGGAACGTATAGTTAGCTAATAATCATTTCATGTAATATTGCTATTCTGCGTTTGACAGTAGCCTTCTAAATACAACATAGGCCGCACCTGTATGCGGTGAACATCAAATGAATGTCTATAATCACATCGGGGTTACCAAAGAATAAACCTCATCACAGAATACATCATCACATACAATCACATACAATATACTTAAAAAACATTTTCCTAATCCTGAAAATTGAATACTAGGATTTAAACATTTATCTTTTCCAGTCCATATCATAATGCTTTGGTTAAAGTTCTTTTTTTATCATGGACCTCCTTTATATACTTGGCAATACACGTATCAGGATCCGTACTGTCTTTGGTCAAATAAGCACAGCAGTGAGCTCAAAGTGCTGTTTCCGGAAATCAACAATATCCTCCAATTTGTGGTATTAAAAAAAATGTAGAACAATATGGTATCGTAATAGTTCATGTCCAATGTCCTGGAATCATCACAAATGTCCACAGTTCTGGAATATCCTACCATAAAGTTCAATCATATTAGCAATAATTTAAACGAAAAAAAACGTCAACTTCCAGTTGATTAATCACACGACTTCATTAGCCATAGGAGAACTTATTAGCCACCTTTATCACTTCGAGGTTTCATTGATACTCTGGTGGCAGGAACATGTTTCCTGATTACTGAGTCAATTACTCTTTTTAGGAATAGTTCATCCTGCAAGAAAACTTTTCTCAAGTTATTATGTGTTTTTGTATAAAATTGCTAAATCAATCTTCTTAAATAACAAACATTTTTAGAATTAATAGGTAAACAATTATATATCATATCCTAAGGACATGGTGACAACTACCATTCCCCGTTATGTATGATATCTTCTTTTAACCTTTGAATCTACTCCTAGTAAAATACATATTACATCATAAACTTTAATGAACATCATATGTAACCATTACTATATATATACCTAACTCATTATATCTAGCACATCTAGAAACCTTAGGTTAGTATATTGTAACAATCCTTTCACATTCCCTTAAATCAACCTTTTCTATCTACATAAGATCATTTTTTTTTTCTGTATTATTGACCTATTTTATTTCCACTAACTGAAATACACCCGATATGTGTAGCTAATATTATCACCAGTGGTTATTTCTTGAGATACTGTTGTATCTATACACATGTACCGTGTTTCACTATTATCACGAGTCACGACTCTATAAAGTTTTGGTAATCACATCAAATGTAAATTGCATAGAGAACTTTGGCCTGCTAGTGTCTATGTATACATATCTAACAATTATAATAGTCTTAAATAATGATTAGCAATACAATTTATATAGCTGCAGTACTTAAAATCTTTCCAACAATTAATGGTATTGCTGGACTGGATACTCCTCAGAATAATATCCTAAATTATTTAAATTATCCATGCATTAATCTATACATCTGTCTTCAAGTGGAGTATAATACTCACAACCACGTTTTTCAAAGTGTGTGTTCGTTACACCAGTCATAAATCCCTCTGGATTTCCTGCTTAGAAAAGAAAAGAGGAAGGAAGGGTCTTATTGAAATAATTCCCATCCACAATAATGGATGAGTACTCATACCTACACCACACGTTTGCTCGCTCTCTCTTCAAAGAAAAATAAATAAATTAAGTCCTAATGCTGTTATAAATAATGTCGCTCCCGTATACTTTCAGACATGTTAAAAGTTCTGTAGGATATTAGCTTATAAGCACATAGTCTATTATCAATGATCAGAATCATCTCTATCTTGATTGAAGGGTTCATTCAAATACAACTCTGTGGTAGTAACAGTAGTAACAGTCTCTGTATTGTATCTCCATACAATAGTTTTTTTAGTGTTAGGTTCCTTTAAGCTCTGGTCTCTGACCTTTTCATTTCATTGCAAGCTCATGGATCTAGGTGTCCTTCTTCTGCAGCCTTTGCAACGGCTGTATCAGTAGTCAGCGGTACTTGCCAAGGACCATCCTATGCGATCTGTAATGGAACCAAAACATAAGCAACTTCTCACCATAACACCGTCTTCACTCTCTTTAGTGATTGTCCTGTGCCGGACTGTGTGTTTTCGTGTTGGTTAAATATCTTTCCAAGGTTCTTGCAGCTTTTGATATTCTTGTAACTGTTTAAATAATTTGTGTGACACATTTGAATCGTCAAATCATGTTGTAGTTTTGAATCAGTCTCTGGATAATATATCTTTGCTGGATAACATATCTTTGCTGGATTCCAAAAAGAATAACAAAAAAATGATATACAGTAGAAGAGAGACTAAGCAGAGGCTTAGGTGTAATTCTACCACTATTGAACCAACGATTGGACCATGCCATGATTCAAATTCTGCCTTTCCTGTCTCTTTTGTAGATTAATAATGCTTAATTCTTTAAACCTTTCTTGTCACATTATGACTTTTTTTTTTTATTCTCAACATTACACATATTAAACACAAAATATTTTTCAAACTCCTATAAACTCTATCAGTAAAGAAACTTTACTGTCTTTGAAACAATAGCTCACACCTCTGGCCTTATTATTCATTTCTCAAATAACCCCTTAACACCTGTTACACATACTATAGTTCCTTTTTTGCATTAAACTATGTTGTATTAAAACAATGTTGTTTTTAATCAACCCAACCATCTGCAGTAAACATGCTATAGCTTTCTTTATCACCATCACGATCCCTCTTATTATCACATAATTTGTTATTTTGGTCCCATGCCAAAACACAATGTACACTTCTCCATTAAACTTCATCCCACTATAGAAAGCTTGTGAATCTATTTCATGTTAGTTACCCTTAGATTTGCATAACTCATGACATTTCCCCTTAATGAAAATTGGCAACAACACTTTATTATTAATAATACTAATTCACTAATTCACCATCCCATTATCCCCTATGGATGCTCGAGAATTTTTTTTCTCCTGTTAATCAGTTTTTTTTAATTCCTTTAAATGCAATGTAAAATGCGATGTAATCATTATAATTGTCTTACTCATCCACATTATATTCCTTATACTCCCCACTTTTGGGGGTGAGGAAGACAAGTATGCAGCTGTATCTAAGTTGTGGTGGATCCTGTGAATCATTAGCAGGAAACACTCTGAGCTGGGCATCACTGTGCCACCAGAGGAAACCCTACCAGGATAGGTTCTTGGACAGGGGAATCGGGTGACGAGGGTCAGTGAAGCAAGTAAAAGGACTGATACGCTGAATAAACCATCTGCGGTGGTGCCTAGGCTATTTTCAGCCTCGGACCCATGTTGCTTCTTTAAGCTAGCCCAACGCAATCCCATTATATGGTGAGAGATTTACATCTATTGCACGGTCACTTTAACTGGTCCAGATTCACCCATGCACTTTATGTATGTAGTATGTCAGTGAGTTTATGTGTCCTAATAAACACATTTTTCATGGAACAAATCATTTGTTACAATTTCCCTGTTGGTTCATATATCCCCTATTGAATGAAGGGATATATCTTTAAATCTGAAATCTCTCCGTAAGCTACACTATTGCTATATTATATCTAAGTTGTATACTGTCAGAGGTAAAATGTACACATCATATAAAATCTACTGCTTAACCTCAGTATTAAACCTATATACTCAGTATTAAACATATATGTTCTTGCTTATGCATAAGTGGATGGTTTGGCTCTGACTGTGTATCCATAATGTTTTATTCATGATAAAGTGTAATATTGTATTACCTTCTATAATTTCTTTGGTTATGAACTTGAATGTATGCATATAGCATTTACAAAAAAAAAATTACTGTATCTAGAGATTTATCATCTGGTCATACATATCTATCTATCAATAAATGTATACCAAGGCTCCACCCTCTAAGGGTTTTAACTATCTTTGGCCTAGCGCCAAATAATGATCTAGGTAGTTAACTATGTCAGCACACCGTTGACTTTTGTCTTGCGACACCTTGTGTCCTTTTTCTGCAAGAAAACACAACTGTTTAGTATCTGACACCAATACTTCAAATAATTTATAGCACAAAGGTATATCATCCACATACTGGTTACATTTCTTTACTTATCTCAAAATATCATTCAGACTGGCCAGTCCACACAAACAATACGTTTTTTCATGCACACCCATTATGTGCTTCCAAGCAAACTTTTCTTGGACTGTGTCCATCCTATGGAATGCCTTGGCACATATACATATTCACAGAAAACTTACAAACTTAGCAACGCTCCTGCTCACATTTCTATCTGTATAACTATTCTATACAATCATATCCCCACACTTCCTGGCTACGGAACCTGGTTCATCACTGCATATCATGCAGTCCACTAAGAACTTTTGCAACGTATGATATCGATGCCTATACAATGAGATGGATTTTAGCAAGCATATATATATATATTTTTTTTTTACCTCACGAACCCAGGGTAAGTGATATATAGATATGCTATGCATCCAACTTAATCTGTTCCTACTTTATTCTTCCTGGAATCTTTAGAAATACCTCATCCGTGATGTAGTATATTTTACACTGTAACTTTTACATTAGGTTTCTTCCAAATAACTTTGAAGAATTGTCTAAAAGTATGTTAATACTGGAATCGTAGTGATTAATTGCTTGTCGCAATCTTTGATTTACAGCATTTTACTATACAGAATGCGTATTCCTTTATCTTTCCCTATGATTTTAGCTGCTGCTTCTACTGCTTTGAAAACTCTTTTCCCCGTATAGTTCACCAGAGTTAGGGCGTTGTCTTCTTGACTGTCTGCCAGATGCAGATCTGTTAGCTTTAACGCTGTTAGCGTATCTCTAGCCCATATCTGTTGCTGGGAGTTTTATTTTTATTTTTTTCTGATTACAGTTATGCTGTAGAAAGAAATTGGCAGCATTTTCTACAGGTTATCTGGTAAAGATATTAGTTTTTATATTAAAACTGGAGTAGATAGTTTGTATAACAAACATTTCTAGAGTATTGCTTATGCAGAGGTTCCCAAACTGTGTGCCGTAGCTACCTGGGGTGCCTAGGACACTTGCAGGGGTTCCCTGGGTTGGTGGTCCAGGACCAATTCAAATTATCCAGTGCTGGTGGCTGCCAGTCATAAAATATGTGGCCAAACAGAAGCAAATATCCCTCACCACACAACTGACTCTAAGGATGACATATAAACGCCATCTACTTAATGTAATATCTATTTTTACATTTCTCAATAATAATTTTTTTCCTAGGGGTGCTGTAAAAAAAATTCTGATATTCTAGGGCCACATGATTAAAAAAAATTTTTTGGAAACCACTGACTTATGCTTATTATGATCCATCTTATTAGATGAAAAAAATCAAAGCTCACTGAACACTTTTTTTTTCTTTACTGCGTCATGGCTTACACTGCTGCTGGAAAGGAGGGGGCACGTTACTGCGCTTTTGCAGCCCCCTAGCTTTCTGTGCTTTTACACAGCATTGGAAACTGAAGGGGTTTTCTTTTTTTTTCTTTTCTTTCTGCTGGCAGACCTTCTCACAATATATTGCATTAAAGAATATTTGCGTATTAAACAATACCATATGGAAACTTCACTTCATAGTTAGATAGTAACATTAGATGAACACATATTTTTAACTACAGATTTGCCAAAAGCCATTTGAACACGGACATCAACTTTTGTTTCCTCAGTTCACAAATATATATATATATATATATATATATATATATAACCCTTATTTCAAAACTTGTAACCATGCCAATCACAGACAGAAGGTTTCCATTAGACCCAGATCTGAGAATATACTTAACTGAACATTATGTTCCACACACAAAACACCATAACACAAAAATTTAAATACAGTTTGCAAACTTCAATTTCTTGCAGATTTCAACAGTTTTGCCGATTTCAAAATACGCTTAGTATTGGTTGATCAGGCCAATATTATACAGCATGATTGAAATGCAAAACATAGACTGTACCCTTTGTCACAGTACTATACAAAATTTGTGCTTCTATGGAATATTTCTTCCATACATGATATGCACACTTAGGGTTAATCCTCCCTGCCCTTCCCATACGCTGGAAAAATTCGCAATCCCTGCAATTTTTCACACACGCTACACGTCTGTCAACTGGGAAGCTGCAGTAGATCCTCTTATCACAACTACAATCACAAAGCAACATGCCTTGTTATGGTTAGCACAACACCTCTTATGGTTAAAACAACCAGCAGCTCTTAGCAGCTCAGTATTGCAATATATAGTTACCCTCAAATACATATAATCCCTATAACCTCGGGTTGTTCACTCTATTTCATGTAAACTTCTTGTACACGTGTAGCTGACTAACAAGGGAGGTGGTCTATGTGCTTTATACTTTATTTTGGCTCTTATCTTATCTGGCACTTACAGCGTTAACGAGGGCACGTAATACTGTAAATGCAGATTGAAACACAATCAGACCTCGTGAAGATGGTCCACAGCACTTATACACGCAATCATTCATAGAGTGAAAAACACAGGTCACTGTTTCTTTGCTCAAATCTTTGAATTAATTTTGGTATTCTTATTTACGTGCAACAGCATCTGTTAATCATAATTTCCGAGTTACTTGGTCCTTCAACCAATTTGGACATAATTTTGGTATTAATTTTACAAACAAGCAACAACAAACAGGTCCCTGAGTTATTTTACTAGTTTTGTCAATCTCTCCACTCCTAATTATCATATTATAAAAAATACAATCACACAGACAGCTGGCAGGTATAGAAACAGCATGTACTGGAATACAGCACATACCATGGTATTCTATACTTACCAGTGCTGTAATGACTTGGGATGTTCCTTCCATCCTTAGCTGCTGGCTGGCTGGCACACCCCTTTGAGAATTTGATGAAGAGATCGAGATCTATAGTTCCAAGGATTGCGAGCCCCCATCTGTTGAATTCTCCTTGTAAGGTTAACTAAATTAACCATCTTGTTGCTGTTTGGGTTGTTAGGTAAAAGAATGAATTGAAAATGGATTTATAAAAATCAATTATTATTTATTCAAAGGGCCACGCCCGTATACAGGGGAGAGGTAGCATTCTCTCCGCCTGGGTTAAATCCTTTTAACAACAACATACACGTAACAACAATGAGTTTTATATAATACACAGTTACGCCCTTTTCTTATATCCCTCCCATATGATTTCATACTTCTGGAATACAATGTTAGGCAATATTGGGACAATTGTCAAGAATACTAACAAGATACTCGTGATATTCAACTGTGTCCATATTAGGAATTACATCTGGTCTCTATGAGCTTTTAGAAAGTGCGTATGTGGAATTAATACTTAGCCAACAAAGTTGTTTTTCTCGTCTCTCAGTGTGTAAAAAGTTCAAGATGAATTTGCTATATCATCTAGCTAGAAACAAGATGGATTCTCTTATGCTTCTACTAGTGAATATGAGAACCCTCTGCTACTGTGATTATTGGGTGTATACATAATATACGTAATATACGTACTATCCCGTAGTGCACACACATAACTGTTAGGCCTTCAGCAGGTTGCCTCTGTCACAGTATTCGACAGCTCTTAAATTAGTAACATGGAATGTGGAGGGCCTGAACTCCCCCATAAAACGGAAAAAAATCCTGACTCACCTAAAACGTCTGCGACCGGATATAGTTTTATTACAAGAAACACATTGGAAAATTTCGGATCCCAATGTGGTAAGAGATACATGGATAGGAGACTTTAAAACAGCATCTTACACTTCTAAACAAAGAGGGGTTATGATAATTTTTAGCAAATTTCTTGTTTACAATATTAATGACTGCTTGATAGACCCAGAAGGAAGGTATCTATTTGTAAAACTGACTATACACGATATATCCTACACAATTCCTAACATTTATGCTCCCACGGGACCTAATGCCCAATTTTTCACAGAGATTTACGCAAAGTTACAAGACTGGGCAGAGGGCGCTATAATTTTGGGCGGGGACTTTAACTGTGTCCAGTTGACTGGATTGGACAGATCCACATCTGCTAATTCCCATGGCTCGGTTGCTCTCCCATCGATTTCGTTATTGACTAACACGCTGAGACTAAGTGACCCCTGGAGGTGCCAACATCCCGATTCTCGCGAGTATACATTTTACTCGCACCCTCATCATACCTCGTCCAGACTAGATTATTGGCTGATCGCGGATACCCTTCTGCAACAGGTAGTACGCTCACAGATAGACCCAATCCTCCTTTCTGATCATGCCCCGGTGTGGTTTACTTTAAAATTCAACACTCCAATACCACGCTCTTATAATTGGAAGTTTCCAGCTTATATGGAAACTCCTCAGACTTCCGTTTACATCTTGAACAATCATTTCAAAATTATAAAACTGATAATATAGAACATGTCGAAGATATTAATTTATTTTGGTCCGCCTCGAAACCCGTACTACGTGGTCAGATCATGGAGTATGTCTCCAGGAGACGCAAGGCACTTAATAATCAGCTAGGTGATCTTAGCAAAAATTTGACTAGAACTTATAATCTACTCTCATCACATTATTCACTTGAAAATCGCCAGGCCTATCTTACAGCTAAACAACAATATGATGCCCTATGTACTGAACGGGCGAGTTTTTCTCATGACATTCGTAGAAACAAATTTTTTAGGACTGGCAATAAATCAGGCAGGTTGTTGGCAAATTTGGTTCGGTCGTACTCTGCTCCCTCACGTATCACCCAATTGTCTATTGACCCCACCTCTAACGTTACGGATACTACCGCTATTTCGGAGGAATTCCTACGTTACTACCAAACTTTGTATGAATCGCCTCCTGATCATCCACTAGAAGGCCGGAGATTTCTGGATGCGTCGGGACTTCCGGTTTTGACGGAGGAAGAGAGGGAATCTCTGACGACGCCAATTCAGGAACCTGAATTATTATCCCTGATTAAACTATTGAAAAAAGGGAAATCTCCTGGACCGGATGGTTTTGGGGCAGAGTATTACCGAATGCTGGCTCCTCACTTGATGCCTTACATGCTAGCTCTTTTTAATTCATTATTACTAGGGAATCCAGCCCCGACTGGGTTCGATGAAGCGAGAATAGTAGTATTCCCGAAACCGGGAAAAGATCCCACACGTGTCCAATCTTATAGGCCGATCTCCCTATTGAATCAGGACCTAAAATTATTTACCAAATTATTAGCGTTTCGACTCCAACCCATTCTACAGCGAATTTTACACCCAGCCCAAAATGGGTTTGTTAGAAATAGAACTTCTGTACACAACGTCCGTACCTTATTGGCGGCGATACATAGCTCAAAACAATCAAAATATAAAAATGCCCTTATAGTCAGTTGTGATGCAGACAAGGCATTTGATCGTGTCTCCTGGGCACATATAGGCCCTCATTCCGAGTTGATCGCTAAGAGTCATCGCATCGCAAATGTACGAAATGTAAGTATCTGCGCATGCGCAAATGCGTGATTACGCATGCGCGACGACATACGTACGACAACTGTGCAAAATTACTTAGGAAAAAAAAAGCCGTAACTGCCAAACGAAAACGAGGAGTGGCGTGGGCGTGGCGGAGGCGAGACTTCGCAATGCTCCGACATGGGCGTGAAAGTGGGCGTACTGTGTGGGAGTATGCAACTAGCACTGGGCGTGGTTTTCGCAAATAAACATTGTCGCTGTTAAAACTAACATAGGAAACCGTAGCAACATTCACGCAGCAGCAGAGTAGGTCTGCAGTTACTCTACATTTGCGAAGTACTGGTACAAGTGTGTATGCAGTAATTAGCAGTTAATTGGAGAGCACATTCATCTGATGTCCAATTACTTGTTAATTACTGAGCACATGAAAGTTACCAACCACCAATTGACTGAACACACATTACATGTTTATTCTACTCACATATTAATCTCACACACTGTCAAATAAGGTTGTTATTTGTGTTTACCTTGGTGTGTAAGCATTTTGTAGAAATGTTTTAATGTGTGTTAGACTACTAAATACAAACAAGTTACATTTTTAGATAAAGTTAGAGAATTCTGCTACATTCTTATCAATTAACCCACACCCACATAATGCAGCATACACTATGATTTAGTTTTAAAAGTCACAATAATATATGTTTATAATATCTGTCAATGTTTTCAATGATGTCATGTTGACCAAAGATATTTAATCAAGTTGTCGTGTCTGTTTTATTAATATGGACATTAAAGTGTGGTGCAAAGCATACCTTTTTTTTTAAATTATTTATAATTTTAAGGAGAATTAGCAGATTGGTCAAGTGTCTATATGTTGACCTAATCTTTTGGTAACTAAGATTTTGCTAATGCATTACCTTCAAGAAATTGCACACATTTGTAATAATTTTTTTTTATTACGGTAATAATATTACACAACATTTAAACATGGCTCCACATGAGTCTCACAGGCAGAGATAGACCAAGCACCAAGCAGATGGCACTGACAATAATTATATAGCAGAACTCAGTACTCTGCAAATTTCTGCTTCTGACAAAAGTATCTTTTAAATGCATAAATTAAACATATTACACACCCTGCCACACACAAATTTGATACCAAATGAAAAAGAATTAGTATCCACCACACAAACACAACAATACACAGCACACTAGTGAGAGGAAGATGGCTCTGTTGTTTGTTCAAAGAAACTCACAGGCTACAATTCCTCCAAACAGAAAAAATAAGAATTTACTTACCGATAATTCTATTTCTCGGAGTCCGTAGTGGATGCTGGGGTTCCTGAAAGGACCATGGGGAATAGCGGCTCCGCAGGAGACAGGGCACAAAAGTAAAGCTTTTCCGATCAGGTGGTGTGCACTGGCTCCTCCCCCTATGACCCTCCTCCAGACTCCAGTTAGGTACTGTGCCCGGACGAGCGTACACAATAAGGGAGGAATTTTGAATCCCGGGTAAGACTCATACCAGCCACACCAATCACACCGTACAACTTGTGATCTAAACCCAGTTAACAGTATGATAACAAAAGGAGCCTCTGAAAGACGGCTTCCTACAACAATAACCCGATTTTTGTAACAATAACTATGTACAAGTATTGCAGAATAATCCGCACTTGGGATGGGCGCCCAGCATCCACTACGGACTCCGAGAAATAGAATTATCGGTAAGTAAATTCTTATTTTCTCTATCGTCCTAGTGGATGCTGGGGTTCCTGAAAGGACCATGGGGATTATACCAAAGCTCCCAAACAGGCGGGAGAGTGCGGATGACTCTGCAGCACCGAATGAGAGAACTCCAGGTCCTCTTTTTGGCAGGGTATCAAATTTGTAGAATTTTACAAACGTGTTCTCCCCCGACCACGTAGCTGCTCGGCAGAGTTGTAATGCCGAGACCCCTCGGGCAGCCGCCCAAGATGAGCCCACCTTCCTTGTGGAATGGGCATTTACATATTTTTTGCTGTGGCAAGCCTGCCACAGAATGTGCAAGCTGAATTGTACTACAAATCCAACGAGCAATAGTCTGCTTAGAAGCAGGAGCACCCAGCTTGTTGGGTGCATACAGGATAAACAGCAAGTCAGATTTCCTGACTCCAGCCGACCTGGAAACTATATTTTCAGGGCCCTGACAACATCCAGCAACTTGGAGTCCTCCAAGTCCCTAGTAGCCGCAGGTACCACAATAAGCTGGTTCAGGTGAAACGCTGACACCACCTTAGGGAGAAACTGGGGACGAGTCCACAGCTTTGCTCTGTCCGAATGGACAATCAGATATGGCTTTGTGAGATAAAGCCGCCAATTCTGACACTCGCCTGGCCGAGGCCAGGACCAACAGCATGGTCGCTTTCCATGTGAGATATATCAAATCCACAGATTTGAGTTGTTTAAACCAATGTGATTTTAGGAATCCCAAACTACGTTGAGATCGCCCAGTGCCACTGGAGACATCAAAAGGGGGTTGTATATGCAGTACTCCCTTAACAACTTCTGGACTTCAGGAACTGAAGCCAATTTCTTTCTGGAAGAAAATCGACCGGTCGAAATTTGAACCTTAATGGACCCCAATTTGAGACCCATATACACTCCTGTTTGCAGGAAATGTAGGAATTAACGTAGTTGAAATTCTTCCGTGGAGCCTTCCTGGCCTCACACCATGGAACACATTTTCACCTAAGCAGTGATAATGTTGTGCGGTCACCTCCTTCCTGGCTCTGACCAGGGTAGGGATGACCTCTTCCGGAATGCCTTTTTCCCTTAGGATCCGGCGTTCACCCGTCAACGCGGCTGCGGTAAGTCATGGAACAGACATGATTCTTGCTGAATCAAGATCCTTTCTAGTATCTCTTGAAGTTCCGGGTACCAAGTTCTTCTTGGCCAAACCGGAGCCACGAGTATAGTTCTTACTCCTCTCCTTCCTATCATTCTCCATACACTGGGTATGAAAGGCAGAGGAGGGAACACATACACCGACTGGTACACCTACGGTGTTACCAGAGCGTCCCAGCTATTGCCTGAGGGTCTCTAGACCTGGCGCTTCATGTGGGACGCCATCATAACCACCTTTGGTCTTTCCCAACGGTTTACAAACATGTGGAAACTTCCAGATGAAGTTCCCACTTTTCCGGGTGGAATTCATTCATGCTGAGGAAATCTTCCTAGTTGTCCACTCCCGGAATGAACACTGCTGACAGTGTTATCACATGATTTTTCGCCCAGCGAAGAATCCTTGCTGTCATTGCCCTCCTGCTTCTTGTGCCGCCCCGTCTGTTTACGTGGGCGACTGCCATGATGATGTCCTACTGGATCAGCACCGGTTGACTTTGAAGCAGAGGTTTTCCTAGGCTCAGAGCATCGTAAATTGCCCTTAGCTCCAGTATATTCATGTGGAGAGAAATCTCCAGACTTGACCACACTTCCTTGGAAATTTCTTCCCTGTGTGACTGTTCCCCAGCCTCTCAGACTGGCATCCGTGGTCACCAGAACACAGTCCTGAATGCTGAATGTGCTGCCCTCTAGAAGATGAGCACTCTGCAGCCCCCACAGAAGAGACACCCTTGTCCTTGGAGACAGGGTTATCCGCTGATGCATCTGAAGATGCGATCCGGACCATTCGTCCCGCAAATCCCCCTGAAAAGTTTTTGCGTGAGATCTGCCGAATGGAATCGCTTCGTAAGAAGCCACCATTTTTCCCAGGACTCCTGTGCATTGATGCACTGATACTTGGCCTGGTTTTAGGAGGTTTCTGACTAGGTCGGATAACTCCCTGGCTTTCCCCTCCAGGAGAAATACCTCTTTCTGGACTATGCCCAGAATCATTCCTAGGAACAGCAGACGTATCATCGGAAAACAGCTGCGATTTTTGGAATATTTAGAATCCACTCGTGCTGTCGTAGAACTACTTTAGATAGTTCTTTTCCGACCTCCAACTGTTCTCTGGAAACTTGCCCCTTTCAGGATATCGTCCAAGTAAGGGATAATTAAGATGCTTTTCTTCTTTTAAGAATCATCTTTTCGGCCATTACCTTGGTAAAGGCCCGGGGTGCCGTGGATAATTCAACGGCAGCGTCTGAAACTGATATTGACAGTTCTGTATCACGAACCAGAGGTACCCTTGTTGAGAAGGGCAAATTTGGACATGGAGGTAATCCTTGATGTCCAGGGACACCATATAGTCCCCTTTTTTCCGGTTCTCTATCACTGCTCTGAGTGACTTCATCTTGATTTGAACCTTTTTATGTAAGTGTTCAAAGATTTCAGATTTAGACTATGTCTCACCAAGCCGTCTGGCTTCAGTACCACAATATAGTGTGGAAGACTAATACCCTTTTCCTTGTTGTAGGAGGGGTACTTTGATTATCACCTGCTGGAAATACAGCTTGTGAATTTTTTCCCAATACTGCCTCCCTGTCGGAGGGAGCCGTTGGTAAAGCAGGCTTCAGGAACCTGCGAGGAAAAAATGTCTCGACTCTCCAATCTGTACCCCTGGGATAATACTTGTACGATCTAGGGGTCAACTTGCGAGTGATCCCACTGCGCGCTGAGACTCTTGAGACTACCCCCCCACCTCACCTGAGTCCGCTTGCACGGCCCCAGTGTCACGCTGAGGACTTGGCAGACGCGGTGGAGGGCTTCTTTTCCTGGGAAGGGGCTGCCTGCTGCAGTCTACTTCCCTTTCCTCTATGTCTGGGCAGATATGACTGGCCTTTTGCCCGCTTGCCCACATGGGAAACGGAAGGATTGAGGCTGAAAAGACAGTGTCTTTTTCTGCTGAGATGTAACTTGGGGTAAAAAGGTTGGATTTCCCAGCTGTAGCCGTGGCCCCCAGGTCCGATGGACCGACCCCAAATAACTCCTTCCCTTTATACGGCAATACTCCATGTGCCGTATGGGATCTGTATCACCTGACCACTGTCGTGTCCATGACATCTTCTGGGAGATATGGACAACGCACTTATCTTGATGCCAGAGTGCAAATATCCCTCTGTGCATCTCGCATACATATATATAGAATGCATCCTATTAAATGCTCTATATCAATAAAATATTTTTAGTCAGGGAATTCGACCAAGCCAACCCAGCACTGCATCTCCAGGCTGATGGCGATCGCTGGTCGCAGTATAACCACCGTATGTGTGTATATACTTTTTAGGATATTTTTCCAGCTGCCTATCAGCTGGCTCCTTGAGGGCGGCCGTATCTGGAGACGGTAACGCCACTTGATAAGCGTGTGAGCGCCTTATCCACCCTAAGGGGTGTTTTCCTAACTTCTGGCGGGAAAGGGTATAACGCCAATATTTGCTATCGGGGTAAACCCACGCATCATCACACACTTCATTTTATTTTATCTGATTCAGGAAAAACTACAGGTAGTTTTTTCACTCCCACATAATACCCTTTTTTGTGGTACTTGTAGTATCAGAAATATGTAACACCTCCTTCATTGCCCTTAACGTGTGGCCCTAATGAGGAATACGTTTGTTTATTCACCGTCGACACTGGATTCAGTGTCCGTGTCTGTGTCTGTGTCGACCGACTGAGGTAAATGGGCGTTTTTTTAAAAACCCCTGACGGTGTTTCTGAGACGCCTGGACCGGTACTAATTGTTTGTCGGCCGTCTCATGTCGTCAACCGACCTTGCAGCGTGTTGACATTTTCACGTAATTCCCTAAATAAGCCATCCATTCCGGTGTCGACTCCCTAGAGAGTGACATCACCATTACAGGCAATTTCTCCGCCTCCTCCAACATCGTCCTCATACATGTCGACACACACGTACCGACACACAGCACACACACCTGGAATGCTCTGACAGAGGACAGGACCCCACTAGCCCTTTGGAGAGACAGAGGGAGAGTTTGCCAGCACACACCAAAAAACGCTATAATTACATAGGGACAACCTTATATAAGTGTTTCTCCCTAATAGCATCTTTATATATATATTTATATCGCCAATTAGTGCCCCCCTCTCTGTTTAAACCCTGTTTCTGTAGTGCAGTGCAGGGGAGAGCCTGGGAGCCTTCTCTCCAGCCTTTCTGTGAGAGAAAAAATGGCGCTGTGTGCTGAGGAGATAGGCCCCGCCCCTTTTCCGGCGGGCTCGTCTCCCGCTCTTTAGTGAAGTTTGGCAGGGGTTAAATATCTCCATATAGCCTCTGGGGGCTATATGTGAGGTATTTTTAGCCAGTATATAGGTTTACATTTGCCTCCCAGGGCGCCCCCCCCAGCGCCCTGCACCCTCAGTGACAGCGTGTGAAGTGTGCTGAGAGGAAAATGGCGCACAGCTGCAGTGCTGTGCGCTACCTTTAGAAGACTGTCAGAGTCTTCAGCCGCCGATTCTGGACCTCTTCTAACTTCAGCATCTGCAAGGGGGCCGGCGGCGCGGCTCCGGTGACCATCCAGGCTGTACCTGTGATCGTCCCTCTGGAGCTGATGTCCAGTAGCCAAGAAGCCAATCCATCCTGCACGCAGGTGAGTTCACTTCTTCTCCCCTCAGTCCCTCGTTGCAGTGATCCTGTTGCCAGCAGGACTCACTGTAAAATAAAAAACCTAAGCTAAACTTTCTCTAAGCAGCTCTTTAGGAGAGCCACCTAGAATTGCACCCTTCTCGGCCGGGCACAAAAATCTAACTGGAGTCTGGAGGAGGGTCATAGGGGGAGGAGCCAGTGCACACCACCTGATCGGAAAAGCTTTACTTTTGTGCCCTGTCTCCTGCGGAGCCGCTATTCCCCATGGTCCTTTCAGGAACCCCAGCATCCACTAGGACGATAGAGAAAAGACATTTCACTAAGAGGGAGTGATCCATTCTGGCCACACAAGCCAACTCCAAAATAACATAGAGGCAACTACAAAAACATGGGTGCTGCCCATCTGGAGAGACATCACTTTCTTCTTTTTCTCCCCGCCTGAGGCTGATCTTCTTTGCTTGGTCTGCGGAGTGACCTTCGTTGGGCCTGCCCAGTGGCCTGTTCTTCCTGGGCAGGGGCAGGGGAGGGAGCCGATGTGGTTGGCTCTCTGCCACTGTGGGCAAGGGAGACAGCGATGGCCTGGAGCCCTTGCAAGATGTTATTTGCAAGGCTTTGGTTTGAGGAGGCCAGTTGTTCTTGGGCCTGCCTGATCTCTGCCAGACCTTGGCAGAGTTGAGCAACACCTTGCTCAACACAGGTTCGGATCTCAGTGAGCCGGACAGCTATCTGGCTTACCTCCCGGATGACCCCGTCTTGAAATGTGTTTAGGCTCTCACCATACCTAGCAATTTCAAGCAGGATCTCCGGGATAGCAGAGGGTTGGGTGGGGGGGCCAGTAGGAACCTGCATAGGTGGGTTTTGTTGGCCCACACTGCCAGACCCACTAGGTCCCTCCACCTCAGCCTCAACCACATAACCGGCCTGTGACTCAAACTGTTCACCACCCTGTGCTGTGTTTTGTGCCAAGCAAATAGAAGAATGTGTGGGGAAAAAGTTGGAGTATAAATTAGTAAAAGATTCTAAATACAGTTCAAATTACAGACAAATAAATGTGTAAACTTACCTTCCAAGTCATGTCCCGTCAGAATCTCAGGCAGGTCCGTGTCCATATGAGACACCCCTTGGCCCTCCTCATAACTGACACAGTCCATCGCCATCTCCTCCAAGTCAGTATACTCCACAGCGACAGGTGGTCCACCCCCTGTAGCCCTTGAGGCATTCCACTCCGCAGCCCTCTTTGCCTTCAGGCGGGATTTGAAGTCGGCCCACCTACATATGTATTGTGAAAGAGGGACAAAGTTGAGTATTATTATTGGTTGTAGAAAATATATAGCACACATGTTCTGCTTGTGTTTGCTAGACAGAACATGATATGTAACTATATTTTTTGATCAACTTAGCACAGAAAATGGATTGTCAAGATGCACTTACCGTCGTCTCACTTCCTGTGATGTTCTGACGACAGAGCCAACTTCATTCACAGATTTTGTGATGTCTCTCCAGATGCGTTCTTTTGAAGCAGCACCCATGTTTTTTGGCCCTCTATGTATTTTGGCCATGGCCTGCGTGACCAAGACACGCAACTCCCTCTTAGTGAATGCAGGCTGTCTTTTTTTCCGTCTGGAGGTAGCCTGTGAGGTTTCTTCTGGTTGGTCATCTCCATCTTCCTCCTCACTAGCAGCTTCTGTCTGTCTGTGTTTGTGTGGCTAAAGTCAATTCTCCCTCAGTTTGCTCACTATGTGTGTGTGGCAGGGTATCCCCACTCAATTGTTGAGGTTCAGAAGCAGAAATTTGCAGAGTACTAGGTCCTGCCTCAACATCCGCAGAGGCGGATTCTAACAAGCGCCTTTGCCACTCTAAGCGTTGTTTCTGCAATGCCATCTGCTGCTCTGCAATGCGGTCTAGCTCTGCTGCGATTTGCTCACGAGAAGCCATGTTTGTGATGACGTGTGTACGCCGAGGTGTGTGCGCTTATATACCTACGTGCGAATCGTTAATTCACACAGGTGTACACTATTAATCTGGTGAATGATTGCACTGCTTATTTAAGGGCCGAGTTTGCACGCTGTGAGTGTAGGTAGTTTGGAGTTTCATTTGTTTGTTGGCTTGTGCGTGAAGGTGCTAGTGGAATTTGCAGAGTGAGTAATTGTCAAGCATACCTTTGTCCTTTCGTTTGCGTTTGGAATATAGACAGTGTTGCATTTTTTATGCAATTTATCGTTTGTGAGTATTGTGGAAATGTTATTGTTAATTTTTGGAAGTCAAAGTGTTTTATTAATGTTTTTTTGTTTAATTATTTAATCCCATATATATTTGGCAAGTCCATTTGTGAAAATAAACCTGTGCTTATTATTTGTGACTATCATTTGTGTTCTCTTGTAGGTGCTTGTTTTTGGGTCATATAACCCTTTGATATTTCTTTGGATTGGTGTGCTAGGGAACACCAAGTTTTCCTTTCTTTTTGAGCAGGTAAGTGTCCTTGGCCTGTATTGGTGGCTGTTTGTTTTAATGGTCTGTATGTTATTTGTGACTATCATTTGTGTTCTCTTGTAGGTGCTTGTTTTTGGGTCATATAACCCTTTGATATTTCTTTGGATTGGTGTGCTAGGGAACACCAAGTTTTCCTTTCTTTTTGAGCAGGTAAGTGTCCTTGGCCTGTATTGGTGGCTGTTTGTTTTAATGGTCTGTATGTTATTTGTGACTATCATTTGTGTTCTCTTGTAGGTGCTTGTTTTTGGGTCATATAACCCTTTGATATTTCTTTGGATTGGTGTGCTAGGGAACACCAAGTTTTCCTTTCTTTTTGAGCAGGTAAGTGTCCTTGGCCTGTATTGGTGGCTGTTTGTTTTAATGGTCTGTATGTTATTTGTGACTATCATTTGTGTTCTCTTGTAGGTGCTTGTTTTTGGGTCATATAACCCTTTGATATTTCTTTGGATTGGTGTGCTAGGGAACACCAAGTTTTCCTTTCTTTTTGAGCAGGTAAGTGTCCTTGGCCTGTATTGGTGGCTGTTTGTTTTAATGGTCTGTATGTTATTTGTGACTATCATTTGTGTTCTCTTGTAGGTGCTTGTTTTTGGGTCATATAACCCTTTGATATTTCTTTGGATTGGTGTGCTAGGGAACACCAAGTTTTCCTTTCTTTTTGAGCAGGTAAGTGTCCTTGGCCTGTATTGGTGGCTGTTTGTTTTAATGGTCTGTATGTTATTTGTGACTATCATTTGTGTTCTCTTGTAGGTGCTTGTTTTTGGGTCATATAACCCTTTGATATTTCTTTGGATTGGTGTGCTAGGGAACACCAAGTTTTCCTTTCTTTTTGAGCAGGTAAGTGTCCTTGGCCTGTGTTGGTGCCTGTTTGTGTTTTTTAAAATTGTTGAGCTTATGTTTTTTTTTCCTTTTGGCTAAACCAAATTTTTTTTTACCAGGATTGATCTGCAAAGTAGTGTTTGTCTTTCCTGGTCTAGCTACTAAATGCCGATATTTTTTTGTTTGTTGTTTTTTATTGGTGTTTGTGAAGTTTTTTATGCAGAGAAATGTACCCAAAATTTTTTTTGGGAATTGTAAAAATAACATATGTATTTTTAATTAAATTTGTTCTTTATTTTTTATTTGCAAAATTGTTTTACATTTTGGACATGAATTCAACACAGAAAAAATGTACGCTCCTGCAGTAAGTTGACACCACATTTGTAAAAACATTTTATTGTAGTATATTTGTCAAACTTTAGTTTTGTATTCTTCATCTTTGTTTTTTTTTGTTTTTTTTAAAGTGTGTGATGTCAATATATATTGCAGCAGAAGCCCTACCTCCCCAACCCACGCCAGCACTCCCACCCCAACCGCAAGCCCCACAACCACAGCCGGCTCCTCATCAACCAAGGCAACGGAGGCGTGCTAGGCCACCAATTTTCCGAACCCGTGTCCTACTTTTTGGGATGCCAGATGATGTGGTGGTGCGTAGATACCGGCTGCCACCACATCTAATCCTAGACACTCTCTCCATAATAGAGAGTGATCTGGAGTCTGAAATTCGGTATCCTACAGCAATACCACCATTGACACAATTCCTTGCAGTGTTACATTTTTTGGCTACAGCCTCATATCAGCATGTTGTGGGAGACCTGGTTGGCATGTCGCAGGGCCAGTTCAGTAAGGTCCTGCGGCGTGTCTGCCAGGCTTTCCTAAAGCGGGTGAAGCAGTTCATTGATATGCCTTTGGATGTTGGTGCCCTAGATGTGGTGAAGCGGCAATTTGCGGAAGGTGGTAGTCGCTTCCCACATGTTATTGGGGTTGTGGATGGCACACATGTTGCTATTCAGCCACCAAGACATAATGAAGAAATTTATAGAAACAGGAAACTGTTTCATTCTCTGAATGTAATGGTTGTTTGTGGGCCATCCCTCCAGATCCTTTCCCTGAATGCAAAGTTTACTGGAAGTTCCCATGATGCATATGTCATTAGACAATCAGGGATATGGCAGAGATTAAGATCAAGTCAACGAGCAGACATGTGGTTATTGGGTGAGTTTTTGCTTTAATTTTTTAAACAAACAAAAATAACTTGACAAATATACTATTTTGAAATATTGGATTATCTACCAACAGGAGACCGTGGATATCCTTGCACCCCCTGGCTCATGACTCCTTACCGTAATCCCAGGCCAGGACCACAGATGGCATTTAACTCCGCGCTTACTGCCACTAGGCAGCTGGTGGAGCGCACAATTGGTGTCCTTAAAGGGCGGTTTCGTGTGCTCCACCGCACTGGTGGCGACATCATGTATTCGCCGGAGATGGCAAGTAAAATAGTGGTCCTGTGCGCAATACTACATAATATCGCGGTAAGGAGTAGTGTAGAGCTTCCTCAGGCAGAGGAATTGCCTGATGAGGAGCCAGGGGTTGGTCCACGCTTCGGTGGGGGGAGTGTGACACGGAGGGGGAGCCAAGTGAGGGCAAGAATTGTTGCAGAATATTTCAGGTATAGTGTTTTTATATTTTATATTTGCACAAATAATACAACACAGTATGCTTATGTTTTTTAAACCATTATTGCATTTTGTATGATCTTGTAAAGTGATTGGGTAAGGCTTTTGTTGTGTTGGAATGGGTAATTGTTTTTTTTAACAAAAACCAAAAACACGTTAAGCTTACAATGTTTATTTAGAAATTTAAATACTGTAATGTTAATAAATAGTGTCCTTATTTATTTTATATCCTCAAATCCTGATTATGTAACCAAACACACAAACAAATGATACTCAATGTTTCACACTTTGTGACTGTCCAGCTGAATGATCACACGAACTGTGGTGAGTACACAGATATGTATAGTAATTTTATCTAAAGTCTGTGTCTCTGTGTGTGTTTTGTTTTCTTAAATTTGTGTTCAAAACATTTTCGCTTCTGCTAATGCGAATTTCCGCTCGTGCCAAATAACACTCTGCTCTTCACAGCATTGCAAAGATCAATAAAGTTATTAGAAATGACAACATAGATTTTTGACCAATCACATGCTAACAGACACTATAAATATATGCCCAAATAAGGAAAACGCCATTGCCATGATGCGTGCAGCACCGTTCACCAGGCGGGAGCTCCGCGTGCTGGTTGCGGTGATGGACCGCCGCGTAGGCCGCGTTGGGCGCTTCATCCCTAATCGGGTGAAGCGCGAGGCCTACGCGGAGGTCCGCCGCCTGCTGCGGACTCGCGTCCGCAGCAGGCGGACAATCATCCAGCTTGAAAGGAGGTGGAGTGATCTCCGTAGGCGGACTCCCGATTTGTTGGCGGAGATCCGCCAGCAAATTCGTGCGCTGCATACACGAAGTAAGTTACCTTACATAAGTTTTTAGTCCTAAATTGTGCTAATGTGTGATTTTCCAAGTTTTGGGCTTCCGGAATTAATGTAACAATTGTTCAATACAATGAGCACTGCAGGGGAAGCATATGTAACATGTGCAGAGAGAGTAAGTTTTGGGTGGGGTGTGTTAAATCAGGTACAAAAATTTGCATTGCTAAAATAAAGCAGCATGTATTTACCCAGCCCATAATTTAAAAAACATACAAAATCTAACTCTCTCGGCACATGTTATATCTGCCACCCCTGCACTGCACATGCTTTTGGCCAATTGCAAACTAAATTCCTGCTGTAATCCCCTTGGATTTGCAGACATTTTACAGTAAGTGGTAGGCTAATTGCAACCTGCAGTGCCCTTTTATGGAAATTAGGACACTGTGTGTGGTTAGGTAAAACAGTACTGACTGTAGCAAAGTAACACCAAACAAGTGCATGTTTACAAAAAATAAGAAGCAGGCAGGAAAATATTCCAAAATACTTGATCAGTGCTGGCTATCTAATAAGGTGCCTTGAATAGTAATCTGGTGATGTTGCCTAGACCAATCACTATGACTCAATTGCCTAGATTAAGGAATGAGCTTCAAAGTAAAAGTTTGGACTCATTTTTTTTGCTGTGGCCAACATGAAGAGGATCTTAACATGTTTGCTTTTCTTTGAAACAAAACAAAGAATTTAACAATGAACAGAACATTGAGAAAACAAATTGATTACTATGTAATTTCTCATGTTTAAACAATTTGTACAATATTATCATTCTAGGACAACAACAACGGCAAAACTCCCCACCCCCTTCCCCTTCTCACTCCCCCTCCCCTTCTCACTCCCCCTCCCCTTCTCACTCCCCCTCCCATTCACAGTCCCCCTCAGCTTCCCAGTCCCCCTCAGCTTCCCAGTCCCCCTCAGCTTCCCAGTCCACCTCAGCTTCCCAGTCCACCTCAGCTTCCCAGTCCCCCTCATCTTCCCAGGCCCCATCAGCTTCCCTGGCCCACTCCACTTTCCATTCCCCTTCTCACCACACCTCTCCATCTCTTTCTGGGACCCCTTCTCCTCCTTCCCATACCCCTTCTCCTTCAAATTCAACATCCCAATCTGAACCCCCCTCACCCTCTATTGCTTTAACTTTTTCTCCGCCCCCCTCGCCCTCTCAATCAGACCCCCCCTCTGAAATTGGCAAACAAATCCTCCTTCCCCCATCCAGCCTCCTGCCCCAATCCCTCCTCCTTCCCCAATCCCTCCTCCTTCCCCAATCCCTCCTCCTTCCCCCATCCAGCCGCCTTCCCCCATCCAGCCAACATCCCCACCCAGTGAATGGGCAGAGGAAGCCCCTGCAGACCGTTCCGGGAGTCTGGATGTTGCCGTGGAAAGTAAGTTTATTTTAATTTATAAAAAAATGATTACCCACTTACACTTACAATGCCAAAACATGCAGTGTTGTAGTGTTTGAATTCTTGGACCCTGGACAAATATTTGAAAATTTCAGCATGGTGTACATGTTGCCTTTACATATTTGTGAGTGTCATTATATGTACAGTGTGTATGTGTGCAATGTTTTGTGTGTCCACTCTAGGTTGACACTCATTAGGTAGCCAGGGTTGGCAGGACAACAGGGTTTATATGTGTTATTTTGTATGGTAAACAGTTAGACCTGAGTGGACTTTAGTATGTTGTTGGGCTTTTACACTTGGGCCTGTGTAGTCTGAATATTTACACTTACAAATCACATGCTTCACTTTGTTATGCAGCCTAATGACACACTGATTTGTTGTGTGAAAGTGACATTCTCAAAATTACTAATTGTTCTAGTCAAACCGGTTTGCACTTATTTAGTAAGGGCAGCTTTCATGGAGTGTGGGAATGCTATGATATGTTGGCCTTCTGAAGATGTTGATATGCAGTGTGAGGAGGCAGGACCAAACCCCTTTAAAATAATCTAAAAACATAAAAAAGGTAATGAATGCCAACATGGTGTAACAGTGACGAAGATAGAACATAACTTTAACATGGGATGTCGCCCATAACAACCAATACAAAAAATCTTTAGAATTGTGGAACCACTTCTACAAGATATTAATTATTTTTTGGCTTGTTTGCTATGGGCAACGCTACTTCTTAAAATGAACTCACATAGTAGCAAATGTAGCCCATGGTCTTTAAAATTGGACTAAGTAACCCAAAAAGACTGAGCAGGCTTGCCTTTTTTTAAGCTAATGATTGTACCATAAAACAGTCATGATGTATCAACTTTGCCATTAAGCAGGCCTGTCCAAACTGCGCAACTGCAACTGTTGATAAACTACACATCCCAGCATGCCCTTACACAGGTTTGGCATTCCCTGGCCCCAAAACTGAGTCAACGCATGCTGGTATATGTAGTTTCACACAAGCAGGAGGAATGCAGTTTGGACCTGCATGCATTAAAGTGTGCTTTGTGCCTTGCTTGGATAATAAGCAATGTGAGTAAGTTATTAATGTTTATGTTATCTCTTAATTTCAGATGTTGCCGTTGGAGATCCAACATCAATACAGTACATTTGTACACATATGAGGCAGCATCTCCAGGCCTTGTTGGAACTTGTTGGGGACCTGGAAAAGTTATGTTAAATTTTATTTAGACAACAAAAAAAAAACAAAAAAAAAAACAAAAAAAAAAAAAACTTTGTTAAAAAAATAAAAAATAACATTCTTATACTTTTGCGGCTCCTTATTATTTATTAATGCAATAAAGGAACACCAGATTGCATAACAAACATTTCTTACCTTAAACATTTCAAACATCTAACGTAACTTATTTTAAAAGACCAACTAAAACATGTTATTGGCAAAATAAACATGCAAACACCTTCATTCACAAACAAAAACTCAACTTTAATAAATTCAGAAAACACATTAGAACAAGCACATTGCA
Organism: Pseudophryne corroboree; assembly: GCF_028390025.1. Lineage (NCBI taxonomy): Eukaryota > Metazoa > Chordata > Amphibia > Anura > Myobatrachidae > Pseudophryne > Pseudophryne corroboree. Next base: position 195,200,064 of record NC_086446.1, on the reverse strand, counting down.
AACATCTATATTTATATTAAACATGTTAATAAAAGGAGGTTCTTTTATGGCTACAAAGTGTTCTTCAGGTATTTAAACAAATACTTAATTGATCATGAACATTTCCATTCATTCAATAATTGTATTTGTGATTGATGAGGGCTTGTGGACTTTTAATTGGAAGGTGTTAGTCCACGAAATAGTAAAAAAACAAATTCTGCTGCGTTTCTCTGCAAAAGTGAGCACTTTAACAGAAAAATGTGTAAATCTCCTACAACTTAGTATTTTTACGAATAAGTATGTGTTAATGCGATGGGTTCGCATTGCTGCGACGATTTTGCATTGCTGCGATGTCATTTGGCGTACGCCCACTTTGTGTAATAATACGTGCGAATTAGCAAAAATAAGTTGGGGGCGGATGTTCGCACATTTACTACATTAACGCAACTTTAATAATAAGTTGTGCGAACGAAAAACTTAGCGATCAACTCGGAATGAGGGCCATACTGCGAGTCTTACATGCCCAACACTTTGGTACTCAGTTTATTGATATTTTTAAAACATTGTATGCCACGCCACAAGCTTTTATCACGATTAATGGATTAAACACCAAACCATTTCAGCTATATAGGGGAACAAGACAGGGCTGCCCCCTTTCCCCCTTGCTGTTCAATTTAGCTCTGGACCCACTCATACGCACGTTCGCAAATGATATGGCTTGGAAGGGTATCCAGGTGGGATCACACACCGTAAGGGTCTCCGCATTTACGGATGATCTAGTACTGTATTTCAGTGAACCTATAACATCCTTTCCCTCACTACTGACTGCACTAGAGACCTTCAATTTAATATCAGGATTTTTAATTAATTTTGACAAGACGGAGGCACTGGCATTGGGAGATGATGCGAGCAAGGGTTGGAATGATAAGTTCCCATTTAAATGGGCGCATAATTATATACAATATCTAGGTATACGGGTGTCAGCTAACCCCTCAGAAATGTATTCATTAAACTTCTCTCACTATATTAATAAGATGGTCGAGGACTTTGCGAGATGGCAACACCTGCCAATTTCTTATTTGGGTAGGTGTCATCTGTATAAAATGGTGTCTTTTCCTCGCTTACTCTACCCGATGCAGATGCTTCCGTTTTTACTATTGAAAAAAGATATTCATACAATAAACAAAGCCATTACGAAATTTATATGGGCGAATAAGCGTCCCCGTATAGCTTTATTTAAATTAAAACAACCACCCTCACTTGGAGGAGTCAATCTTACCTGTCCGGAGGATTACTCATTAGCGGCTAATTATAGATGTGCCTTAGATTGGATAGGTGGGGGAGACAATTTCGTTGATAAGGCACTAGAACAGGCCTTACTGCCTAGTCATGATCTGCTACAAATATTACATTTCCCGAACTCCTCGATGCTACAGGATATTAAATTAATTCCATTACTATATGCTCCTTACAAGGTGTGGCATCAAATTAGAAAACGTTCTAAACTCATTCTGGCACATTCCTTATTTCAGCCCTTGTTAGGGAATCCAGCCTTTCAGGGAGGAGAGGCGGATGAGGTCGTTCACAGTTGGCACCTCGGCGGTCTTCGGTCCTTATTTCAATTTTTGAATGACGATTGTTCAACGATATTATCATTGTCCCAATTACAAGCTAGATACCCGACCTTAAATTTCCCATTTTTTGCATATTTCCAGATACGCAGCTTTGCCACACATGTTATTACTCATCTGCAGCCTATTGATCTTACTTTTCCACTAGATGGTATTGTACGACGACGTTTGGACTCTCCCCATTCTACATCATTGATTTACTCCTATATCAGACGGAAGATTGACTACACCAAACTCACCACGGGCATAGCTAAATGGAAAGATGTCTTTACGGGAGTGGATTTACACACTATTATTAGATGGTCTAATTTGCTTGATAAGCAATTGGTATCTTCCTCATATGCAGAGATGCATTTAAAAATTCTACATAGAGCTTATTACACCCCTCGTCTGCGATTCCTTACAGGGGCTGCAGACGACTCTCAATGCTTTAAATGTAGGGCCCCTGATGCCGATATTATACACTGCCTATGGTCTTGCCCAATTATACAATCATTCTGGGACCTAATACAGACATACATCAAAGTTAACCTGGGTATATCATTTACAATGTCAATGGCATGGGCATTTTGGAATTTCATAGAACCTCAAACCCCAGCTCTACCCAAGGGCAAAAGATTACTTCTGGCTCGCATCTCAGCAGCAGCGAAAAAAACAATATTATCTCAGTGGATACAAAAAGACCATATTTCCGTGTCTCTTATGTTACCCCGGTTATCGTTCCTATTCCAAATGGATTGGACAGAATGCTCTTTAGATGTTGAATCCCGGGCTACCAAATTTTTTTCGATATGGCTTCCCTATATAATAACATTACCTGTTAACACCAAAGAAAGCATTCGTAAAGTAGTAAGACTGTCTACTTGGTATAATATGGCAATTCTCACTGATGGGTTACCACCGTTTTGAGCCTTTTCACATAGGTCTTTTGCCATTGGATATCTACTACGCCACTTCTAAATTCAGCCATATATGTGTGCAATTGATTTATTTTGTAATACTGTATTTCAAGATAATTAGGGATTTGGCAATTTGGTTTTTCCAATACTCCACATTTTAACATATCACTATAAGACTCGGATGATAGATTAGTCTGTTTATCTTTTATTCTATATGTTAATAACATTGACTGTGTGTTGCCTCTTTTTGCTTCTTTTCAATAAACACAATTTAAAAAAAAAAAACAGTACACACTATGTTTGCTCTTCTTTTTTTCAACATGTATTAAGCGTCAAAGAAGCATCGCCTGAATTTAGCTTCTCTGGTTTTCAGATACGTTTTTTAACTGATTTTAATATACCCACTCTTGATACCTTCATTTTTATTCACCTTGTTATACAATCTACACTCTTGGGCGCTTATTTTCACCAATTCCTTTATATATATATATATCAAAAGAAGGAGAAGTGGCGCTCCATAGTGCATTTAAAAGATTAATTACACACTTATACGGGCATTGCTGCAATTGCTCCCGGCTCTCTCACCGCTGGCTGAAGCGTGTCGGAACACAGTGGGAAAGTGTGGGGTGAACGGCACTGCTCCGTGTGTTCCAACACGCTTCAGTCAGCAGTGAGAGAGCCGGCGTCATGGTGCAGGTAGCCGGTAGGAGACAAGCGGGGAGCGATTGCAGCATTGCCCGGTGCAGTATATGTTTAAGCCATGTGGTAATCAGCCCACAGAGTGTGTTTTTATGGTACGGGAGAGGAGATTCCTGAGGGATATTCTTACCTGTATATGTGTGTAATAAATCTTTTAGATGCACTATGGAGCACCACTTCTCCTTCTTTTGACAGAAATTGGTACCGATTGGACATCGGGTTTGAGAAGTTCGAGCTGCTGTCTACCTGATCTGATTGAATATTGGACGGACTTTGTGCTGTGATAAAACTTCTAAAAGGTGGAAGATTACACCCACCAGACTGTGGTGCTAGTTTGGTGCATTTAGCACGTCATTTGGTGCAGAGTAATTATATAACAAGTATATATATATATATATATATACAACTGCTTGGCTCCGGCACTCCTGCTATGAACAGCTTGCTCAGGTGCCTTCCCTGTGGGACATGCCCACATACATGTAGAGATTGTTTTGAAGGCGGCACTCAAAGACTTACACAAATAGTGAAAAAACATCCACGTGTGGATGTTGTTTTAATGCGTGTTACGTTTCGGGGACGTATCCCCTTCCTCAGGGGGAAGGGGATACGTCCCCGAAACGTAACACGCATTAAAACAACATCCACACGTGGATGTTTTTTCACTATTTGTGTAAGTCTTTGAGTGCCGCCTTCAAAACAATCTCTCTATATATATATATATATATATATATATATATATATGTGTGTGTACTGTGGCAGGCACAGCAGGATTTAACATGTCTAAATGTTTAATAGTAACAGCAGTTGAACACTGATCCTGTCCCAATTTCTTTGTAAAATCTAAGATGATACTACAGCTAGTTGATTAGTAGCACCTGTTAATTAGCCTTAAAAATGCTGTCAGTACACAGGGACAATGCTCCTTATGCTGGACAAGCTAGTCAAGCGATAGGCTGGGGGTGTGGGGTTACGCTAAAAGCCATTGGAGGCTGTACCATTTTTTATTATCAGAATATAGGATGTTATGCTGTGACCTGTAACCTGGTATGAACTGTTATATATAGAGAAATGTAAAGATTGCGGCACTCACGGGACTTGGAAACAATCACAGGCTAAAACCGCATCCTAGCAGCACACTCCATGATGCAGTAAATTCATGTCAAGTGTCAACATTTCATTTTAATGTTTTAAAATTTTGTCAGGTCAACATACAATACAAGCTTCTTACCATAAATAGGGTAGAAGAGGAGAAAAGAGACCCCCACAGGAACTATGACCTCACCACTATTCTCCGCTGTCGGGGCTCAATGACATCACAGCTTGCGTGACGTGCGCCAGTCGGTGCCACGTGCCATGGCAACCCGGCCAGCGTGCGCTAGAAACAGATAATGAAGGACACCATACTAAATAACCGTGCAGTTCAGGTACAAGAGCACTAGATATAGAAATAGAGTGACCCATAGAAATGTCCAAATACATATTAAGAGAGTAATACAGTACATGACAGTAAATATCAATTAATTATGAAAGATACACATTAAGATAGTTAATCTAAATACAGAGACAAAACACTCTAAATGCTACCAGGAGAAAAAATGACAGGTGAATGCGAAAATTGTAATTATCCAATACAATTAACAAATATTACTGTAAACACATTCACAGAAAGCATCCCAGATTGTTAACCTCATTAAGTCCAGGGGGGGGCACAGTTCACAGTTGGTGGATTTAACAGGTTCCATTTGTAATAAACATCTGTCCCTGTCCCCACCTCTAATGCTAGCTGGCGCGTGATTGATGATCTTATATTGTAATGTGATGTCGCCAGTGTATGTTTGGCTTTCATGAAGTGCTGGACTACTGGTTGATCTTGTGGCTTACTTTTGAGTGCATGCCTAATTGCCTGGCGGTGGAGTGCCATTCTCTCCCTGTACGATCTAATTGTCTTTCCAACATACATAAGGCCGCAATGACAGCGTATGAAATATATAATGTGGATACTTAGGCATGATACCACATGCCTTAGTTTGATCCCCACTCACTCCTGTGTGCAGGTGTGAGAATGTTGAACCACTTTCCATATATCTACAAGTGATACACCCAAGGCACTTCTAGCACTCCGGTGGTTTCGTCAGAAAATGTTATGCTCGAGTATTGCCTAATCCAGAAATGTCATTACGTACTAGTAAATCACAGAGATTACTTGTCCTCTTAAAACTATCAAGAAATAAGATTTGTTGGCGCTGAGCAGATCTGTGTGGGTTAACACCCTGGAATTAGCAGCCACCTGGTGAGAAGGTAGCCAGCCTCCTCAACCGATAAAGCAAATACAAACAAACCCCAGGCCGGTGCTCAATTCCAATGATGCTCCCAAATGTATATAAAAAACTATTTATTAAAATAACATCCCAAAAAATTATTTAAACACACTTATTAAAAATAATAATAGACCACGGTATTTTATATCACATAAAACTGAGGTGTATTATACCTCTGCTATTTGCATAAATGCATACATAGATATTGTAAATTGCAAAAAAAATATTTATAAGAGGTAGTCGCTGAAACTTATATAGGGAGACTCTCAATTTAGTTTTGTCAGTCTCTTATACTTATTTAGTAGCCCACAGTTCAAAATAAGGATAAGTCCTCCAGCTGGTATATTTGGCATCTATAACCATATATATGTATCCTGGATTGATGTAAATATTTCCATGTATTGGGTAAATAAATGCAGTGATGTAAGACCGTATGGTTGCTGCTACTCACTGAATCACTGTGACTGTCCTTACTGCGCAAAGTAAGATGTTGGAAGCCGCTCTATATCACCCTGTGCACGGGTGAGACATCCGTCAGCGGCACAATCGAGTGGAGACCGCTCCCTTCCGTGCGGCACAGTGTTACTGCACCGAGCCGCCGTGCATCACCCCCAACTCAGATGGAACAATGCTCAGCAAGGCGGGGTATTTGAAAGTTCCCGATGCAAGGGAGGAATAGATGGTGCAGTCTCGTCACAAATAGGCAGATTACCAGCAAATGGTAGCAGACAGCCGATTGCTGTAAAAGCTGGTATATTTCTCTTGTGGGCACTCGTTAGTCTCAGCGACCCTATCTCTCTGTACCCTCAACGCGTTTCTCCGCACCCCAGGCGGCTTCTTCAAGAGGCAGAGTGTTCTTCTCTGGGCATTTTTTTCAAGTCTTTTATACCCTGTCCTTTGTAATTAGTATAAACAGGTGTGTATGGAGTCTCAACAGGTGTAGTGAAATCATTACTCTCATACACCAGCAGAATTTGGCTTAGAGTATCACTTTACATGGTCTATTAGTAAAAAAACCTTTTATAAACAGCATAATAGAAATTAGTCATATCAATATCAATACATATACATATATAAAAAACTTTTTATGCCATGCGGACAGAATAACATGAAACCTAAAACAACACACTTATAACTGATGAAAATCATGCAGCTGTATATTTATAACCTCATAACGGGGAAAGCATGTTTGTATCCTAAGTATTAGTAATAATAACACATCCATAGAATATTTATAAACTATAAACACCTCAAATGTTATTTATTAAATATTTTATTACATTTTAAATGATTTATTAACCGTGGAACAAAACATAATGCTCCACGTATCTGCATACACACACCCCTTCATATTGCTGTACCTATAAACCTATATACCAATGCCCCTTAGGGTTAGATAGCTGAAAAACAGGGCAACCTATTTTTTGCAGATCAATGTAATTTTAATCATGAATATTTAATTTTACCATAAGCTTTTAGGTACTTATTGTGAAACAAAACAATGGAATTTCTAAGATAAAATGTCCCATATGGCTGCTCCCAGGACAGAGAGCAGACCTTAGGACTGGCATGCCACTAGCTATATAGGGGCAATGCCAAGTCTGATCACAGTCGTGGGTGCCGACCAAACAACATAACTAAAAATAGATATATAGGCAAAAAATATTATACTCTATACACCCAAGCATATATAGAGTATACTCTCTAAATGGAAGATAAATAAAGGATGAGATAGTAGGTAGTGTTAACATACAGAAAAAACAGAACTACAAATAATTACAAAAGTCTATATAAATTCGAGATCTATTGTCTCATTTAACCCTTGTGGCTTCAAGGTTTGTAGTCTCCAGAACCATGCAGCTTCCTGACGACATAATGTTCTAAATCTATCCCCACCTCTTGGGGTAACCTTGATCTGTTCGAGACCAATTCATTGGAGACAGGCAGGATTACTAGAATGAACTTGTGTATAATGACGTGAGACGCTGTGATTCATGTATCCCTTAAGGATATTTCTCCTGTACTCCATAAACCGCTGCTTCAGTGCCCTAGTGGTACGCCCCACATAATATAACTGACACAAACAACATAACAGATATATTACAAAATGCGTACTACAATTAATGAATGATTGGATCTTAAATCCTGTTTTTGAGCAAGACGAAGAAATAGATTTGGTTTTATTTACTACATGGGTACACGTAGTACATCTGTTATGGTTACATCTAAAAAAAACATAACCTTTGAGCCCACTATTGTTTGCTGTTCGCTCGAATCAATATTCTCGCGTGATCTCTTAAAAAAACTAGGAGACAATATATTTCTAAGGTTTTTATCTTTTTTAAATATAATTGTGGGATTTGCAGGGAGAGTAGCACTCAATATCGGATCAGTCAACAATAACTTGTAGTTACGTTTAATTATGCAGGAGATTTTGTTTGCTTTTACATTAAATTTCGATTTGAATGCCAGATTATATTCATTTGTTTTCTGAATATTTGTATTATTTTTATATCTAGATTTCTCAATAGACTTTTTGGTTTTGAAAGGGGAATCTCGTACTGATGTGGTACATGAATTTTCATTCCCATCTCTACCCTCAATTGCTGATGGTATGCCTTTAGTTTTAAGGATATTCTCCGTATCTATCATTTGTGAGTAGGCAATAGCCTCTTTCAATACACCCTCTGGGTATTCACGTTCCCTCAAGGAGGTAATAAGTTCCTCAGCTTGTTCGGCAAATGTGCAATCTAATGTGCAATTACGTCTAATCCTAAACATTTGACTTTTAGGTACATTATTTAACCAGCTCTTCTTATGATTGCTCGTATATGGGATGTAACTGCAGGTGTCAACAGGTTTTTTATAGGATGACACCATCAGTTTTTCCTCTACCACCTTCACCGTAACGTCCAAAAAATTAATACGTGAAGGGTGGTGTGTGCATGTGAAGGATTAACCATATTCATTAGTGTTTAAAAATTCAACAAAATTAGTGACAGTGTTAACATCCCCTTTCCAAATAAAAAACAGGTCATCGATATAGCGACAATAGAGGACCAGGTTCGCAGAGTATGGGCCCTCCCAAATGAGGATCTGTTCAAGGTCACCCATGTATATGTTTGCGAAACTCGGTGCGAACCTGGTACCCATCGCTGTACCGAGTACCTGTAAGTAGTGACAGTGATCAAACAAAAAGTGATTATGTGTTAAAATAAAATAAATAGCAGACGTGATAAAATTGCGCTTCATCTCTGAGTCCATTACGCTTTTTATAAGTGCATCATCCACAGCTTGCACACCTTTAGCATGTGGAATATTGGTGTACAATGCTTGTACATCGCAAGTGATTAAAGTATAATCCAGGGCCCATTTATGGCCTTCCGCAAGTTTAATAAACTCAGTAGTATCCCAGATATGGGATCTCAGAGATGTCGAACAAGGTTGTAAAAAGTGATCAATGTAATAGGATAAATTAGACGTAAGACCCCTATCCCAGAAATAATAGGTCGCCCTGGGGGTTCGTGAAGTGTTTTGTGGATTTTAGGGAGGTGATAATATATCGGGACGATAGGGTGGAGGGGGTAGAGGAAATTAAAGTCATCCTGAGTAATCACACCCTTCGTTTGAGCAGTTTCAAAAAGATTTTTTAATTCTAGCTGATATTTACGGGATGGATCTATAGCTAATACTTGGTAGAATGTTTTGTCCAATAATTGATGTTTGGCCTCCTTTACATAATCATATGTATCCTGAATCACTATACCCCCTCCCTTATCTGCCGGTTTGATTGTAAGTGACGTATCATTAACTAGCTGTTTAAGGAACTTCCGTTCTTCACTATTTAAGTTATACAAACAGGGGGGTGTTTTACTATCGCACAATATCCGAAAATCATTTAAAGATTTATTAGAAAAAGTTTCAATGGCACTGGTCCTGTGTTGCAAAGGGTAGACTTGGGATTTATTTTAAACAAAGATTGTGAAGTATTATCAGTGCCGTTTCTTGCGGCGGGTGAGCCGTGCAACCGCACGGGATGCCCGCCGCGGCACTTCCTGAACACTTTCAAAACCCCCTCCCCTCTCCTCCCGAGTGCCCTGCTCGGGGGGTGGGGTTTCGCGGAATTATGCGTTTGCGTCGTGGCGTCACGACGCAATCGCGTCATTCCGCGAAACCCTGCCCCCCGAGCTGGGCACTCGGGAGGAGGGAGAAGGGGGAGCCAAGCCGGCCAGCGCTGCGCAGATGAGGGAGAGGCGGCTGAAGAGCGGGAAGAACCGCTTCAAATGTAAGTCAGCCCCTCTCACTCTCTCTCTCTCCCCCCCCCACCACCTGCCGTACTGTGTAAATGGGGATACCTGTCTGCCGGAATGTGTGAAGTGGGGACACTTGTCTGCCGGAATGTGTAAAATGGGGACGCTTGCCTGCCGGAATGTGTAAAATGGGGACACCTGTCTGCAGGAATGTGTAAAATGGGGACACTTGCCCGCCGTAATATGTAAAATGGGGACACTTGCCTGCCGTACTGTGTAAAATGGGGACACCTGCCTGCCGGAATGTGTAAAATGGGGACTCTTGCCTGCCGGAATGTGTAAAATGGGGACTCTTGCCTGCCTTTATGTGTAAAATAGGGACACTTGCCTGCCGGAATGTGTAAAATGGGGACACCTGTCTGCCGGAATGTGTAAAATGGGGACACTTGCCTGTTGTACTATGTAAAATGGGGGCACGTGCCTGCCGCAATGTGTAAAATGGGGACACTTGCCTGCCGTAATGTGTAAAATGGGGACACTTGCCTGCCGGAATGTGTAAAATGGGGGCACGTGCCTGCCGCAATGTGTAAAATGGGGTCACTTGCCTGCCATGCTGTGTAAAATGGGGGCACGTGCCTGCCGCAATGTGTAAAATGGGGACACTTTCCTGCCGCAATGTGTAAAATGGGGACACTTGCCTGCCGTACTGTGTAAAATGGGGGCACGTGCCTTATTATTTATTATTATTTTATTTATTAACAGTTTCTTATATAGCGCAGCATATTCCGTTGCGCTTTACAATTGGAACAACAGTAATAGAACAAAACTGGGTAAAAACAGACAGACAGAGGTAGGAAGGCCCTGCTCGCAAGCTTACAATCTATAGGGAAATAGGCATAGATACACAAGGATTGATGCTACCTATTGCATAATGGTCCACCAGATTGCTAGGTTCTTAATGGGTTGTATGATGATACCCGACAAAGTTATCCAAGTGTCAGGAGGGTGTGAGACTAAAGAAAGACATGATATGTGATGTTATGAATACTCTACAGAGGATGTAATTAGATAGGGAAGCACTGAAGGTTATGTGCCTGCCGCAATGTGTAAAATGGGGACACTTGCCTACCATGCTGTGTAAAATGGGGGCACGTGCCTGCCGCAATGTGTAAAATGGGGACACTTTCCTGCCGCAATGTGTAAAATGGGGACAATTTCATGCCGTAATGTGTAAAATGGGGACACTTGCCTGCCGTACTGTGTAAAATGGGGGCACGTGCCTGCCGCAATGTGTAAAATGGGGACACTTGCCTGCTGTAATGTGTAAAATGAGGACTTTTTTTTTTTTATCCTGTGGTGGCAGTGATGATGAGATCAGATGAGGCCACGCCCATCTTAGCAAAGCCACGCCCATTTTAACGAGGTCACGCCCCCTTGCCGGGAGCGCGCCACATACTTTTCCTCTTTATATCTAAGGGGGGGGCACATTTTTTCTTATGTGAATGGGGGGGGCACATTTTTAAATCTCGCACTGGGAGCCAAATTGGCTAGAAACGGCCCTGAGTATTATTAATATCAAAATCAAGGTTTCCGGTATGTCTTGAATCTCTCAGACTGCACTCTCTACAAGTAACCCTTTGAGTATATTGAGACCTGATTGGTCATCTTGATCCAATATTACTTGCGTTTCAGATACTGAGTTGTTTTTAGTGCAAGCAAAAAACCTTTTCCTACATAAACTCCTAACATACCTATTGAGTTCTATATAGACATATAAAGACAAATCTTTAAATGATTTTCGGATACTGTGCGATAGTAAAATACACCCCTGTTTGTATAACTTAAAGGGTAGCTGAGACTAACGAGTGCCCACAAGAGAAATATACCAGCTTTTACAGCAATCGGCTGTCTGCTACCATTTGCTGGTAATCTGCCTATGTGTGACGAGACTGCACCATCTATTCCTCCCTTGCATCGGGAACTTTCAAATACCCCGCCTTGCTGAGCATTGTTCCATCTGAGTTGGGGGTGATGCACGGCGCCTCGGTGCAGTAACACTGTGCCGCATGGAAGGGAGCGGTCTCCACTCGATCGCTGACAGATGTCTCACACGTGCACAGGGTCATATAGAGCGGCTTCCAAAATCTTACTTTGCGCAGTAAAGACAGTCACAGTGATTCAGTGAGTAGCAGCAACCATACGTTCTTACATCACTGCATTTATTTACCCAATCCATGGAAATATTTACATCAATCCAGGATACATATATATGGTTATAGATGCTAAATATACCAGCTGGAGGACTTATCCTTATTTTGAACTGTGGGCTACTAAATAAGTATAAGAGACTGACTAAACTAAATTGAGAGTCTCCCTATATAAGTTTCAGCGACTTATATATATTTTTTTGCAATTTACAATATCTATGTATGCATTTATGCAAATAGCAGGGGTATAATACACCTCAGTTTTATGTGATATAAAATACCGTGGTCTATTATCATTTTTAATAAGTGTGTTTAAATAATTTTTTTTTATGTTATTTTAATAAATTGTTTTTTATATACATTTGGGAGCATCATTGGAATTGAGCACCGGCCTGGGGTTTGTTTGTATTTGCTTTATTGGTTGAGGAGGCTGGCTACCTTCTCACCAGGTGGCTGCTAATTCCAGGGTGTTAACCCACACAGATCTGCTCAGCGCCAACAAACCGTATTTCTTGTTTGTATTTCCAATTGCCTTAGGTTTGGGCAGCAGGGCAGGACTGTATTTTTAAACATGAATGTAGTGTGCTATGCGGACAGAATACAACATAGATATGAAATATTTAAGAAAATAAGATTTTACTTACCGATAAATCTATTTCTCGTAGTCCGTAGTGGATGCTGGGACTCCGTCAGGACCATGGGGATTAGCGGCTCCGCAGGAGACAGAGCACAAAAATAAAAGCTTTAGGACTAGGTGGTGTGCACTGGCTCCTCCCCCTATGACCCTCCTCCAAGCCTCAGTTAGGATACTGTGCCCGGACGAGCGTACACAATAAGGAAGGATTTTGAATCCCGGGTAAGACTCATACCAGCCACACCAATCACACTGTACAACTTGTGATCTGAACCCAGTTAACAGTATGACAAACGTAGGAGCCTCTGAACAGACGGCTCACAACAATAACAACCCGATTTTTTTGTAACAATAACTATGTACAAGTATTGCAGACAATCCGCACTTGGGATGGGCGCCCAGCATCCACTACGGACTACGAGAAATAGATTTATCGGTAAGTAAAATCTTATTTTCTCTGACGTCCTAGTGGATGCTGGGACTCCGTCAGGACCATGGGGATTATACCAAAGCTCCCAAACGGGCGGGTGAGTGCGGATGACTCTGCAGCACCGAATGAGAGAACTCCAGGTCCTCTTTAGGCAGGGTATCAAATTTGTAGAATTTTACAAACGTGTTCTCCCCCGACCACGTAGCTGCTCGGCAGAGTTGTAATGCCGAGACCCCTCGGGCAGCCGCCCAAGATGAGCCCACCTTCCTTGTGGAATGGGCCTTGATAGATTTAGGCTGTGGCAGGCCTGCCACAGAATGTGCAAGTTGAATTGTGCTACAAATCCAACGAGCAATCGTCTGCTTAGAAGCAGGAGCACCCAGCTTGTTGGGTGCATACAGTATAAACAGCGAGTCAGATTTTCTGACTCCAGCCGTCCTTGAAATATATATTTTCAATGCCCTGACAACGTCCAGCAACTTGGAATCCTCCAAATCGCTAGTAGCCGCAGGCACCACAATAGGCTGGTTCAGGTGAAACGCTGAAACCACCTTAGGCAGAAACTGAGGACGCGTCCGCAGTTCTGCCCTGTCCGAATGGAAAATCAGATATGGGCTTTTATACGATAAAGCCGCCAATTCTGACACTCTCCTGGCTGAAGCCAGGGCCAGTAGCATGGTTACTTTCCATGTAAGATATTTCAAATCCAACGATTTGAGTGGCTCAAACCAATGGGATTTGAGAAAATCCAAAACTACATTAAGATCCCACGGAGCCACTGGGGGCACAACCGGGGGCTGTATATGTAGTACTCCTTTTACAAAAGTCTGGACTTCAGGAACTGAAGCCAATTCTTTCTGGAAGAAAATCGACAGGGCCGAAATTTGAACCTTAATGGACCCTAATTTGAGGCCCATAGACAATCCTGTTTGCAGGAAATGTAGGAATCGACCCAGTTGAAATTCCTCCGTCGGGGCCTTCCTGGCCTCACACCACGCAACATATTTTCTCCAAATGCGGTGATAATGTTGTGCAGTCACCTCCTTCCTGGCTTTTACCAGGGTAGGGATGACCTCTTCCGGAATGCCTTTTTCCCTTAGAATTCGGCGTTCAACCGCCATGCCGTCAAACGCAGCCGCGGTAAGTCTTGGAATAGACACGGTCCCTGCTGAAGCAGGTCCCGTCTTAGAGGTAGAGGCCACGGATCTTCCGTGAGCATCTCCTGAAGTTCCGGGTACCAAGTTCTTCTTGGCCAATCCGGAGCCACGAGTATCGTTCTTACTCCCCTTTGCCGTATAATTCTCAGTACTTTTGGTATGAGAAGCAGAGGAGGAAACACATACACTGACTGGAACACCCACGGTGTTACCAGAGCGTCCACAGCTATTGCCTGAGGGTCTCTTGACCGGGCGCAATACCTGTCCAGTTTTTTGTTGAGGCGGGACGCCATCATATCCACCTTTGGTTTTTCCCAACGGTTCACAATCATGTGGAAGACTTCTGGATGAAGTCCCCACTCTCCCGGGTGTAGATCGTGTCTGCTGAGGAAGTCCGCTTCCCAGTTGTCCACTCCCGGAATGAACACTGCTGACAGTGCTATCACATGATCTTCCGCCCAGCGAAGAATCCTTGCAGCTTCTGCCATTGCCCTCCTGCTTCTTGTGCCGCCCTGTCTGTTTACGTGGGCGACTGCCGTGATGTTGTCCGACTGGATCAACACCGGCTGACCCTGAAGCAGGGGTTTTGCCAGGCTTAGAGCATTGTAAATCGCTCTTAGCTCCAGTATATTTATGTGAAGAGACATCTCCAGGCTTGACCACACTCCCTGGAAGTTTCTTCCCTGTGTGACCGCTCCCCAGCCTCTCAGACTGGCATCCGTGGTCACCAGAACCCAGTCCTGTATGCCGAATCTGCGGCCCTCTAACAGATGAGCACTCTGCAACCACCACAGAAGAGACACCCTTGTCCGTGGAGACAAAGTTATCCGCTGATGCATCTGCAGATGCGATCCGGACCATTTGTCCAGCAGATCCCACTGAAAAGTTTGTGCGTGGAATCTGCCGAATGGAATTGCTTCGTAAGAAGCCACCATTTTTCCCAGGACTCTTGTGCATTGATGCACAGACACTTTTCCTGGTTTTAGGAGGTTCCTGACAAGTTCGGATAACTCCCTGGCTTTCTCCTCCGGAAGAAACACCTTTTTCTGAACCGTGTCCAGAATCATTCCCAGGAACAGCAGACGTGTCGTCGGGGTCAATTGAGATTTTGGAAAATTCAGAATCCACCCGTGCTGTTGCAGCACTACTAGGGTTAGTGCTACTACGTCCCCCAGCTGTTCTCTGGACCTTGCCCTTATCAGGAGATCGTCCAAGTAAGGGATAATTAATACGCCTTTTCTTCGCAGAAGAAACATCATTTCGGCCATTACCTTGGTAAAGACCCGAGGTGCCGTGGACAATCCAAACGGCAGCGTCTGAAACTGATAATGACAGTTTTGCACCACGAACCTGAGGTACCCTTGATGTGAAGGGCAAATTGGGACATGCAGGTAAGCATCCTTGATGTCCAGGGACACCATAAAGTCCCCTTCTTCCAGATTCGCTATCACTGCTCTGAGTGACTCCATCTTGAACTTGAATTTTTGTATGTACAGGTTCAAAGATTTCAGATTTAGAATAGGTCTTACCGAGCCGTCCGGCTTCGGTACCACAAATAGTGTGGAATAATACCCCTTTCCCTGTTGTAGGAGGGGTACCTTGACTATCACCTGCTGAGAATACAGCTTGTGAATGGCTTCCAATACCGTCGCCCTGTGTTATGCACACCAGTGCCTGCAGGAAAGTACTAGTGTCAGAACTGTTATGCACTCCAGTGTCTGCAGGAATGTACTGGTGTTTGAACTGTTATGCAAAACAAATGGACTCACAGACAAACTGGGGAATATGACATAACGTACACAGAAGGTGATAGGGTAACAAAATACACACACAGTGAACAGAGAAGCCCAGAAGCTAAGGAACTGGGTATCTCCCTTGTATTAGAACTGCTCAGATGTAAAAAGCAAGATGTTGTGTTTTAATACGTAGAGAACCCGAAATGCTGTTGCTAAGGGCAACAGCAAAACCCTAAAGGGTTACCAACGGGTGTGGCAGTAAACTCCTTGGTCAGAGATGGAATGATAGACACAAGGAGAGCCTCCACAATCCTGATTCTCACTTGCAGTGCACAGGTTTAAGCTTACTGCCACTAAACTGACCCCTGACACCTAGCACAGTGAGACAGGATTAGACAGGCAAGTGTTAGAATACAGCCGCAAACTTGCTAAGTTCACAGAGTAATAACAGAACCCCAGCAAGCTAAACGACTGACTCCAGTCTTACTGCTAGGTCAGGATTGGCAGAGTGTAATACCAAATCCCCAGGCCTATTTGCAGTAAGCAACAAACAAATACAAAGCTACACAGTACTGGCTAACTTTCATGAACTGACTAACCAACAGAGATTCAGCAGCATCTGCCTACCCTGAAAAGAGGCCTCATAAAGCAGGTGCCGTCCACGCCCCACTCAGACCCCACAGACTGCGAGCACAAAAACCAGCACCGGATCCCCTGCCGTGCACAGAGCCTACAACCACTGCACAGCAAAAGACCCGAACCGGAGTATCAGCTGCGCTCAGGTTACTCCACTAGCACTTGTCTCCCGGTTGCCATGACGACGTGGCAGCACAGGGCAGGAGACCCTAACAGTACCCCCCCTCTGACGAGGGGTCAAAGAACCCCTACCACCGGGTTTATCGGGGAACTGCGAGAAGAAAGAGCGTATCAGTCTGGGGGCATGAAGATCACAACTGCGCACCCACGACCGCTCCTCCGGGCCATACCCCTTCCAGTGCACCAAAAATGACAGCCGACCCCGAACCACCTTGGAGTCAAGAATCCTTTCAACAACAAACTCCCTCTGGCCACGTATCAGAAGAGGGGAAGGTCTTCCACTGGAAGAAGGATTACTAATCGCCCGTTTTAAAAGGGAACAATGAAATGTTTTATTGATACCCAAAGAACGGGGCAGATCTAACTGAAATGCCACCGGATTGATAACCCTGGTGATCTTATAAGGGCCGATGAACCGGGGCCCTAACTTATGAGATGGCTGTCTCAACTTCAAATTCTTGGTAGACAACCAGACGAAGTCTCCTAATTTGAAGCTGCAGGGTCTTTTCCGCTTATCAAAAACCCTTTTGGTCACTAATGACACAGACACAAGGGCTTTCTTCACTTTCCGCCAAATACCTCTAAGGACCGAAACCACAGAGGAACCACCAGGCGTGGAGTCCAGGGGGTCAAAAGAATTGGCCTTAGGATGATGCCCATACACACAAAGGAAGGGAGAGATCCCTGTAGCAGAGTGAGCCGCGTTGTTATAGGCAAACTCCGCCATGGACAGATGAGCAACCCAGTCAGTCTGACACTTGGAGACATAACACCTGAGGAACTGCTCCAAGGACTGGTTCACCCTTTCAGTCTGCCCATTAGACTGCGGATGGTAGCCTGACGACAAGCTGACAGAAATCTGGAGATCGGAACAAAATGCCCTCCAGAATTTGGCCACAAACTGGGATCCGCGGTCAGAGACCACATCAAGTGGCAACCCGTGGAGACGCACAACATGCAGCATAAATAATTCAGACAGGCGTCTGGCTGATGGCAGCCCAACCAGTGGAACGAAGTGCGCCATCTTCGAAAACCTGTCAACGACAACCCAGATGGCTGTCATCCCCGAGGATTTGGGCAAGTCCACCACAAAATCCATTGAAATGTGGGTCCATGGCTTAGATGGGATAGAGAGTGGATGTAATGGGCCAACAGGAACCCCTCTAGGAGTCTTATTTCGGGCACAGATGTCACATGCCCGAACCCACTGATCCACATCCTTAGCCACCGAGGGCCACCACACCGCCCTAGATAGCAACTCCCGAGTTCTGGCAATACCCGGGTGACCTGCCGACTTCTTGGCATGGAATTCCAGGAACACTCGCTGTCTTAACCTAGGAGGCACAAACAAAAGACCTACCGGAAGGTCTGGAGGAGCCTGCTCCTGTGCTCTAAGGACTAATGATAAGAGGTCCTGGGTAATGCCCACTTTAATACATGATGGGGAAACAATGGGCAACGGCTCCTCGGTGGTCTCCTGGATTGGAGCAAAACTCCGCGAGAGCGCATCAGCCTTGATGTTTTTTGACCCAGGGCGATATGTTATCAAAAAATTAAAGCGAGCAAAAAACAAAGCCCATCGTGCCTGCCTGGCATTGAGACGCTTCGCTGACTCTAAATATGCCAGATTCTTATGGTCAGTGAGAATTGAGACCACAAACTTAGCCCCCTCAAGCCAGTGTCTCCACTCCTCGAGTGCATCCTTAATAGCCAACAATTCCCGGTTACCCACGTCATAATTCATCTCGGCAGGCGAAAATTTACGGGAAAAGTAAGCACAGGGATGAAGGCGATTATCAGACACTCCCATCTGAGAAAGCACTGCCCCAATACCCATCTCAGAGGCATCCACCTCCACCACAAAAGGACGCTCTGGATCTGGGTGTCGCAGCACCTTGGCCGAAACAAATGCCCTTTTGAGACGGGCAAAAGCCGCTTTAGCCTCACAAGACCAGTGAGCAACATCCGCCCCTTTCTTAGTGAGTGCCACCAAGGGCGCCACTATAGACGAAAATCCAGCGATAAATCGTCTATAAAAATTCGCAAAGCCCAGGAAACGCTGAAGCGCCTTCAAACTAGTGGGCTGCACCCAATCCAGGACTGCCTGTACCTTGGAACCCTCCATTTGGAAACCTTCTGGGGAGATAATATATCCTAGAAATGCGATTTGCTGAACTTCAAATTCGCACTTCTCCAGCTTCGCCCCAAGCCGGTGGTCTCTGAGTTTCTGGAGGACTAAGCGTACATGCTTCCGATGTTCCTCCAGGGAATGGGAGAAGATTAGGATGTCATCTAAGTATACAACTAAGAATCTATCCAAATATTCCCTGAGCACATCATTCATGAAATCCTGGAAGACTGCCGGGGCATTACAGAGCCCAAAAGGCATCACCAAATATTCATAATGCCCTGAGTGGGTATTAAAGGCAGTCTTCCATTCATCCCCCTCTCTTATTCGGATTAGATTGTACGCACCGCGTAGGTCAATCTTAGAAAAAATGGTGGCAGTACGAAGCTGGTCAAACAAGACCGAAATGAGAGGCAGTGGGTATGAGTTTTTAATCGTGATACGGTTCAATTCCCTGAAGTCGATGCAGGGTCGCAACGAACCGTCCTTTTTACCCACGAAGAAGAACCCCGACCCAACTGGAGACTGTGAAGGTCTGATAAATCCCTTAGCCAAGTTCTCCTGAATGTACTCTGCCATAGCCTGAGTCTCAGGACGTGACAGGGAGTACAACCTGCTCTTGGGAAGCTTAGCATTTGGCAACAAATCAATGGCACAGTCATAGGGGCGATGGGGAGGTAGTACCTCTGCAACTTTTTTGGAGAACACGTCCGCAAAATCTGCATAACACCCTGGCAATCCTGGCAAACTTAGCTGCGAGAGCCTGACTGGAAGGCTCAAGCAACTCCTGAAACAATCAGTACCCCAACTAAGAATCTCCCCAGAGACCCAGTCAAATTGAGGATTGTGGGCCCTTAACCAGGGTAACCCCAACACCAATGGGGCAAAAGTACAGACAGTCACATAAAAGGACAATTTTTCAGAGTGTGTGGCTCCAATAAACAAAGAAATCTGGCTAGTGCAAGAGGTAATTTTACCTTGGGATAATGGTTCCCCGTTTAACCCACAAATCTCAATTTCCGATGCCAAGGGAACAGAGTGTTTTAGGGCGAATTGGCGGTCCATAAAAACCCCGTCGGCCCCACTGTCCACAAAGGCCTCAGTCTTGACAGTTTGACCGAGGATCTTCAAGGTCACCGGAATGATAAAAGTCTTCTTGGGAAATTCTGACTTCTGGCCTGACAGGATATTTCCCATCACCCTCAGGCCCTGAAGTTTTCCGGCTTTTCTGGGCATGATACTACCACATGACCTTTATTCCCACAGTACAAACACAACCCCTGCTGTCTCCTCCGCGTCTTCTCACGCGAGGAGAGGCGGGTAGCCCCAATCTGCATAGGCTCCTCAGAAAATTCCTCAGAGTCTGAGGTTCCCTTGGGAAGGAAGGAAATCTCAGTCTCCCTTTCAAGCCTACGCTCTCTCAGCCGTCTATCCACCCGGATGGATAACTGCATGAGCTGATCCAAGCTATCAGGCAAGGGATATTGTACCAGTTGGTCCTTTATCTGGTTAGAAAGACCTCTTCGGTACTGGTGTCTCAGGGCTGGGTCATTCCACTGGGTATCATGGGCAAACCTCCGAAACTCCGTACAGTAAACCTCAACTGGCCTTCGCCCTTGCTTAAGGATCGAAATCTGAGCCTCGGCTGAGGCCGTCTTGTCAGGGTCATCATACAACATGCCCAGTGCCGTAAAAAAAGCATCAACACTTTTAAGCGACGGACAGTCAGGCTGCAACCCATATGCCCAGACCTGTGGGTCTCCTTGTAGCAAGGAAATCACTATGCCCACCCGCTGAATCTCCGACCCAGAAGACTGAGGCCTAAGCCGGAAGTATAGCTTGCAGCTCTCCTTGAAACAAAAGAACTGCGAGCGATCTCCAGAAAAACGATCCGGGAGATTTACTTTCGGCTCCTTAACCCCTGCAGGTGCTGCTGCTGCGGGAGCTCCGCCAGCAGCCTGGGAGGTGTGCATTTTAATGGACAAATCATTAAATTGCCGAGTCAGGACCTGCACCTGATCGACCACCTGTTGCAACGTATTTTGAGGGGTATGCTCCATATTCCCACAAAATTTCAACAGGAGTATTAGGCTGCTGAATATGTTATGCACACCAGTGCCTGCAGGAAAGTACTAGTGTCAGAACTGTTATGCACTCCAGTGTCTGCAGGAATGTACTGGTGTTTGAACTGTTATGCAAAACAAATGGACTCACAGACAAACTGGGGAATATGACATAACGTACACAGAAGGTGATAGGGTAACAAAATACACACACAGTGAACAGAGAAGCCCAGAGGCTAAGGAACTGGGTATCTCCCTTGTATTAGAACTGCTCAGATGTAAAAAGCAAGATGTTGTGTTTTAATACGTAGAGAACCCGAAATGCTGTTGCTAAGGGCAACAGCAAAACCCTAAAGGGTTACCAACGGGTGTGGCAGTAAACTCCTTGGTCAGAGATGGAATGATAGACACAAGGAGAGCCTCCACAATCCTGATTCTCACTTGCAGTGCACAGGTTTAAGCTTACTGCCACTAAACTGACCCCTGACACCTAGCACAGTGAGACAGGATTAGACAGGCAAGTGTTAGAATACAGCCGCAAACTTGCTAAGTTCACAGAGTAATAACAGAACCCCAGCAAGCTAAACGACTGACTCCAGTCTTACTGCTAGGTCTGGATTGGCAGAGTGTAATACCAAATCCCCAGGCCTATTTGCAGTAAGCAACAAACAAATACAAAGCTACACAGTACTGGCTAACTTTCATGAACTGACTAACCAACAGAGATTCAGCAGCATCTGCCTACCCTGAAAAGAGGCCTCATAAAGCAGGTGCCGTCCACGCCCCACTCAGACCCCACAGACTGCGAGCACAAAAACCAGCACCGGATCCCCTGCCGTGCACAGAGCCTACAACCACTGCACAGCAAAAGACCCGAACCGGAGTATCAGCTGCGCTCAGGTTACTCCACTAGCACTTGTCTCCCGGTTGCCATGACGACGTGGCAGCACAGGGCAGGAGACCCTAACACCCTGTCTGAGGGAGACGTTGGCAGAGCAGACTTTAGGAACCGGCGAGGGGGAGACTTCTCGAATTCCAACCTGTAACCCTGAGATACTACCTGCAGGATCCAGGGGTCCACCTGTGAGTGAGCCCACTGTGCGCTGAAATTCTTGAGTCGACCCCCCACCGCCCCTGAGTCCGCTTGTAAAGCCCCAACGTCATGCTGAGGGCTTTGCAGAAGCCGGGGAGGGCTTCTGCTCCTGGAAGGGAGCTGCTTGGTGCACTCTCTTACCCTTTCCTTTGCCTCGGGGCAGATATGACTGTCCTTTTGCCCGCTTGTTCTTATAGGAACGAAAGGACTGCGGCTGAAAAGACGGTGTCTTTTTCTGTTGGGAGGGGACCTGAGGTAAAAAGGTGGATTTCCCGGCTGTTGCCGTGGCCACCAAATCCGATAGACCGACCCCAAATAATTCCTCCCCTTTATACGGCAATACTTCCATATGCCGTTTGGAATCCGCATCACCTGACCACTGTCGCGTCCATAAACTTCTTCTGGCAGATATGGACATCGCACTTACTCTCGATGCCAGAGTGCAAATATCCCTCTGAGCATCTCGCATATAAAGAAAAGCATCCTTTAATTGCTCTATAGTCAATAAAATACTGTCCCTATCCAGGGTATCAATATTTTCAGTCAGGGAATCCGACCAAACCACCCCAGCACTGCACATCCATGCAGAGGCAATGGCTGGTCGCAGTATAACACCAGTATGAGTGTATATACTTTTCAGGGTAGTTTCCAGCCTCCTATCAGCTGGATCCTTGAGGGCGGCCGTTTCAGGAGACGGTAACGCCACTTGTTTTGATAAGCGTGTGAGTGCCTTATCCACCCTAGGGGGTGTTTCCCAGCGCGCCCTAACCTCTGGCGGGAAAGGATATAATGCCAATAACTTCTTTGAAATTAGCAGTTTTCTATCGGGGTTAACCCACGCTTCATCACACACTTCATTCAATTCCTCTGATTCAGGAAAAACTACAGGTAGTTTTTTCAGACCCCACATAATACCCCTTTTTGTGGTACTTGCAGTATCAGAGATATGCAAAGCCTCCTTCATTGCCGTGATCATATAACGTGAGGCCCTACTGGAAAATACGTTTGTTTCTTCACCGTCGACACTAGATTCGGTGTCCGTGTCTGGGTCTGTGTCGACCGACTGAGGTAAAGGGCGTTTTACAGCCCCTGACGGTGTCTGAGACGCTTGGACAGGTACTAACTGGTTTGCCGGCCGTCTCATGTCGTCAACTGATTTTTGTAACGTGCTGACATTATCACGTAATTCCATAAACAAAGCCATCCATTCCGGTGTCGACTCCCTAGGGGGTGACATCACCATTACCGGCAATTGCTCCGCCTCCACACCAACATCGTCCTTATACATGTCGACACACACGTACCGACACACAGCAGACACACAGGGAATGCTCTTATCGAAGACAGGACCCCACTAGCCCTTTGGGGAGACAGAGGGAGAGTTTGCCAGCACACACCCAAGCGCTATAAATATATAGGAACAACCCTACAGAAGTGTTGTTTCCTTTATAGCAGCTTAATATATCAATATCGCCAAAAAAGTGCCCCCCCTCTCTGTTTTTTTTACCCTGTTTCTGTAGTGCAGTGCAGGGGAGAGTCCTGGGAGCCTTCCTCGCAGCGGAGCTGTGCAGGAAAATGGCGCTGTGTGCTGAGGAGATAGGCCCCGCCCCCTATTTCGGCGGGCTCTTCTCCCGGTGTTTGTGAGACCTGGCAGGGGTTAAATACATCCATATAGCCCCAGGGGCTATATGTGATGTATTTTTAGCCAGAACAAGGTATTATCATTGCTGCCCAGGGCGCCCCCCCCAGCGCCCTGCACCCTCAGTGACCGCTGGTGTGAAGTGTGCTGACAACAATGGCGCACAGCTGCAGTGCTGTGCGCTACCTCATGAAGACTGAAAAGTCTTCCGCCGCCGGTTTCTGGACCTCTTCACTTTTCGGCATCTGCAAGGGGGTCGGCGGCGCGGCTCCGGGACCGGACTCCATGGCTGGGCCTGTGTTCGATCCCTCTGGAGCTAATGGTGTCCAGTAGCCTAAGAAGCCAATCCATCCTGCACGCAGGTGAGTTCACTTCTTCTCCCCTAAGTCCCTCGTTGCAGTGAGCCTGTTGCCAGCAGGACTCACTGAAAATAAAAAACCTAATAACTTTTTCTAAGCAGCTCTTTAGGAGAGCCACCTAGATTGCACCCTGCTCGGACGGGCACAAAAACCTAACTGAGGCTTGGAGGAGGGTCATAGGGGGAGGAGCCAGTGCACACCACCTAGTCCTAAAGCTTTTATTTTTGTGCTCTGTCTCCTGCGGAGCCGCTAATCCCCATGGTCCTGACGGAGTCCCAGCATCCACTAGGACGTCAGAGAAATAAACTTCTGAGAATGTGAATAGAAAAAAAGACAATCCTGTTTATGATGAGTTTTTTCAGGATTCCTACAGACTCGAGGAATTATTAAAAGCAAAATGCAGGCATTGGTGGGATAAGACCTCACTTACAAAATATATAGAAAACAATAAAATTCCTCGGGGTCTGCAGATCTTTAAAAGCCTATCGTTTCAGGATAATCCGGAACTTAGAACACAGTGGGAGAATGTCCTAGATAAATGCTCTATGGCATTAATGCAGTTATTGATTGATTATAGAGAATCCAAGCTTAAAGAAATTGAAAAAGAGATTAAGATTGTACAAGAACAATTAGGCAAACATAAGGAAGAGCTGTATTATAAGGAAAGAGAAACAATAGTTAATAAGAGAATAGAAGAATATGAGAGAGAGACGATTGAGAGAAAAGAAAAGAAATTTGCGAGAGATTTATTAGATTATCAGTCTGATCGTGTGAGAAGTTTTTCCAAAATTCAGAGACGTGATAACTCTTTCACCCCTCTGAAACCCAAACAAGGGAAGCCCCACTCCAATGTTAGAACAGAGAATGGGGATAGGTATGAATTTAATTCCCTTGGGTCTACTGAATGATATCCTAACCGTGGAAGGAATCATATGAGAAAATCCTATCCACATCCATCATCGTCACCTGGGTGGAGGGAAGTTCGTCATAAAAGGTGGGGAAATAGACACCCTAATAATCATACTAATTTTAACCATGAGGCCAAACTTCATCAGGAATCTTTTTTAGATCCAAACAGGAGATCAGGGGATCTTGTCCCCTCCCCACATTTTCAACATCACAACAGATACGAACACCTGTCACGGACTCCAAAAAGGGCAAGAGAACAAGAAGAGGGAGACGAGGGGAACAGAGGGGGAGGAAGAAAGAATCAGTGCTTTCACTAGGTGCTGATGCTGTTTTCAATCTTTCTTCCAAACCCCTGAACGATTTGGAAAGTAAGATAATAGCTAAGGGTATGAATTTTGCCCCCACTTCAAAGCCAAATTTTTTCGAACTCTTTATAGAACTCAATAGGTATGTTTGGAGTCTATGTAGGAAAAGGTTTTTTGCTTGCACTAAAAATAACTCATGATCTGAAATGCAAGTAATATTGGATCAAGATGACCAATCAGGTCTCAATATACTCAATTAGTTACTTGTAGAGAGTGCAGTCTGCGAGATTCAAGATATACCGGAAACCTTGATTTTTGATATTAATAATACTTCACAATCTTTGTTTAAAAATAAATCCCAAGTCTACCCTTTACAACACAGGACCAGTGCCATTGAAACTTTTTATAATAAATCTTTAAATGATTTACGGATACTGTGCGATAGTAAAACACACCCCTCTTTGTATAACTTAAATAGTGAAGAACGGAAGTTCCTTAAACAGCTAGCTAATGATACGTCACTTACAATCAAACCGGCAGATAAGGGAGGGGGAATAGTGATTCAGGATACATGTGATTATGTAAAGGAGGCCAAACATCAATTATTGGACAAAACATTCTACCAAGTATTAGCTATAGATCCCTCCCGTAAATATCAGCTAGAATTAAAAAATCTTTTAGAAACTGCTCAAACGAAGGGTGTGATTACTCAGGATGAGTTTAATTTCCTCTACCCCCTCCACCCTATAGTCCCGATATATTATCACCTCCCTAAAATTGACAAAATACTTCACGAACACCCGGGGCGACCTATTATTTCTGGGATAGGGGGTCTTACGTCTAATTTATCCTATTACTTTGATCACTTTTTACAACCTTGTGCGACATCTCTGAGATCCCATATCTGGGATACTACTGAGTTTATTAAACTTGTGGAAGGCCATAAATGGGCCCCAGATTACACTTAAATCACTTGCGATGTACAAGCATTGTACACCAATATTCCACATGCTAAAGGTGTGCAAGCTGTGGATGATGCACTTATAAAAACCGGAATGGACTCAGAGATGAAGCGCAATTTTATCACGTCTGCTTTTTATTTTATTTTAACACATAATCACTTTTTGTTTGATCACTGTCACTACTTACAGGTACTCGGTACAGCAATGGGGACCAGGTTCACACCGAGTTTCGCAAACATATACATGGGTGACCTTGAACAGATCCTCATTTGGGAGGGCCCATACTCTGCGAACCTGGTCCTCTATTGTCGCTATATCGACGACCTGTTTTTTATTTGGAAAGGGGATGTTAACACTGTCACTAATTTTGTTGAATTTTTAAACACTAATGAATATGGTTTATTCTTCACATGTACACACCACCCTTCACGTATTAATTTTTTGGACGTTACAGTGGAGGTGGTAGAGGAAAAACTGATGGTGTCATCCTATAAAAAACCTGTTGACACCTGCAGTTACATCCCATATACGAGCAATCATAAGAAGAGCTGGTTAAATAATGTACCTAAAAGTCAAATGTTTAGGATTAGACGTAATTGCACATTAGATTGCACATTTGCCGAACAAGCTGAGCAGAGCCGGCCTTAGGCATAGGCAAACTAGGCAATTGCCTAGGGCATTTGATATGCCTAGGGGCATCAGCAGCTTCTGCTGATTAAAATGATATGCGGCATGCCTATATTCTGTGTGTAGCATTTCATATGCAGATACAGCCACAGTCGCACAAAGTATATAGGCATGCTGCATATCATTTTAATCAGCAGAAGCTGCTTGTGCATCCCAGCCACATAGCAATGCAAATAAGATGCATTTTCATTAAAAAAAGGTGCCAGATGTTAGCATTGAGGCAATATTTATGAGGACACATCTGTATCCAAGCAGAGGCAGAGGACACAGTGTTAGTGGCAGTGTGAGTGCTGTGTGCATGTGAGTGGGTTGGTTGTGCAGTAGTGTTCGGAATATGTGTATGGAGCATTATGTGTGTCATGTAAAAATGCATTAAAGGGTACTACTGTATGTGTGTCATTATGTGTATAGAGGCACTAATAATGTGCAGCAAATGTGTAGGGGGCACTATGTGTGTCATTATGTGTATAAGGGCATTAATAATGTGCAGCTTATGTGTAAGGGACATTATGTGTAAAAGGGCATTAATAAAGGTTGTCATAATGTGTCAGGCACATTATGTTTATAAGGACATTATTAATGAGTCTCATATGTGTAAGGGGCATTACTGTGTGGAATTATGTGTATAAATGCATTACTAATGTGTGGCATTATGTGTATAAGGTGCTCTACTATGTGGCATTGCGTATAGAAAGGGCACTACTGTGTCGTCTAATTTGAATAAAGAGCAATAGGGTGTGATGTAATGTGAATAAGGGGCTCTACTGTGAGGAGTAACGTATATAAGGTAAAGTGATACTACTGTGGGATGTAATATGAATTATGAACACTATCGCATGATCAAATGTGAATGAAGTTGCAGTACTGTGTGGCGTAATTGGAATTGGGGTTACTATTGTGTGACCATGCCCCTTGCCAGCAAAAACACACCCCTTTTTGGGCTGTGCGCCAAATGTGCAACTGTTCCTATTTAAAATATAGGGGGTACAAACACCAAAACACCAAAATAAGGACTGCTATGGGTGAGGGATGATGGTGCTGGGAAAGAGGTGCAAGGTCAGAGGCGGAACCAGCGGTGGTGCTAGGGGGCACCAGCCAAAATCTTGCCTAGGGCATCATATTGGTTAGGGCCGGCTCTGAAGCTGAGGAACTTATTACCTCCTTGAGGGAACGTGAATACCCCGAGGGTGTATTGGAAGAGGCTATTGCCTACTCACAAACTTTAGATAGGGAGAATATCCTTAAAACTAAAGGCATACCATCAGCAATTGAGGGTAGAGATGGGAATGAAAATTCATGTACCACATCAGTACGAGATTCCCCTTTCAAAACCAAAAAGTCTACTGAGAAATCTAGATATAAAAATAATAAAAATATTCAGAAAACAATTGAATATAATCTGGCATTTAAATTGAAATTTAATGTAAAAGCAAACAAAATCTCCTGCATAATTAAACGTAACTACAAGTTATTGTTGACTGATCTGATATTGAGTACTACTCTCCCTGCAAATCCCACAATTATATTTATAAAACTAGAAACCTTAGAAATATATTGGCTCCTAGTTTTTTTTAAGAGATCACGCGACAATATTGATTCGAGCGAACAGCAAACAATAGTGGGCTCAAAGGTTATGTTTTTTTTTTAGATGTAACCATAAGAGATGTACTACTAGGTTTATAGGTACAGCAATATGAAGGGGTGTGTGTATGCAGATATGTGGAGCATTATGTTTTGTTCCACGGTTAATAAATCATTTAAAATGTAATAAAATATTTAATAAATAACATTTGAGGTGTTTATAGTTTATAAATATTCTATGGATGTGTTATTATTACTAATACTTAGGATACAAACATGCTTTCCCCGTTATGAGGTTATAAATATACAGCTGCATGATTTTCATCAGCCTATAATTGTGTTCTTTTAGGTTTTTTTAGGTTTCATGTTATTCTTTTAGGTTCTTTTAGGTTTCATGTTATTCTGTCCGCATGGCATAAAAAAGTTTTCATATATGTATATGTATTGATATTGATATAACTAATTTCTATTATGCTGTTTATAAAAGGTTTTTTTACTAATAGACCATGTAAAGTGATACTCTGAGCCAAATTCTGCTGGTGTATGAGAGTAATGATTTCACTACACCTGTTGAGACTCCATACACACCTGTTTATACTAATTACAAAGGACAGGGTATAAAAGACTTGAAAAAAATGCCCAGAGAAGAACACTCTGCCTCTTGAAGAAGCCGCCTGGGGTGCGGAGAAACGCGTTGAGTCTAACGAGTGCCCACAAAAGAAATATACCAGCTTTTACAGCAATCGCTTGTCTGCTACCATTTGCTGGTAATCTGCCTATTTGTGACGAGACTGCACCATCTATTCCTCCCTTGCATCGGGAAATTTCAAATACCCCGCCTTGCTGAGCATTGTTCCATCTGAGTTGGGGGTGATGCACGGCGCCTCGGTGCAGTAACACTGTGCCGCACGGAAGGGAGCGGTCTCCACTCGATCGTGCCGCAGACGGATGTCTCACCCGTGCACAGGGTGATATAGAGCGGCTTCCAAAATCTTACTTTGCGCAGTAAAGACAGTCACAGTGATTCAGTGAGTAGCAGCAACCATACGGTCTTACATCACTGCATTTATTTACCCAATCCATGGAAATATTTACATCAATCCAGGATACATATATATGGTTATAGATGCTAAATATACCAGCTGGAGGACTTATCCTTATTTTGAACTGTGGGCTACTAAATAAGTATAAGAGACTGACTAAACTAAATTGAGAGTCTCCCTATATAAGTTTCAGTGACTACCTCTTACATATATTTTTTTGCAATTTACAATATCTATATATGCATTTATGCAAATAGCAGAGGTATAATACACCTCAGTTTTATGTGATATAAAATACCGTGGTCTATTATTATTTTTAATAAGTGTGTTTAAATAATTTTTTTGGATGTTATTTTAATAAATTGTTTTTTATATACATTTGGGAGCATCATTGAAATTGAGCGCCGGCATGGTGTTTGTTTGTATTTCCTCTTAAAACTAGGCATCAAACTAGTGCCTTTCAAGCTCTTCAGGTCCGTGTCCCTGGTAATGATTGGCAACAATTGCTTGCCCAACTTCATATTAGTACTACTATACAGATAATACTGCTGCACAAAGGACATCCTCCGGCTGGTGTCCTTTCTTGACAATGATGTCTGTAGAGTGTTGGAACGTGGGGTAGACAAGGTCTCTGATTTAAATTTTCTCAATTGTGTGGCATCATAACCTCTAGTTTGAAATTGTAGGGACATTTCATCAATCCATGCCCTAGCCTTTTTGCTATCGTCACAGATCCTCACTGCTCTTATAACCTGGGAACGTGGAAGACTGTTGGTCAATGACTTGGGATGTTGACTGATCTTAATATATTTCTGTTGGTCGGTTTTTTATATAAATTTGTGTGGATATGACCATTATCCTGTGATACCTCAACATCCAGGAAGTCCATCAGAGTCTGACTGACATCAAAGGTGAACTTTATGTTTTGGTCCATTTGGTCCACTATGACAATCACTTCCTCAAATTCTTGTTCAGTACCATGCACTGACGTAACTACTGCCCCCGCAGCCACTGCGAGGGCTTGGAGGCGCCAGGCTTGAGGAAGGGGGGGGGGGGCGCAGTCAAAGATGGCCCTAGGCAAACTTAGTAGGCAAATGGCTAGGGTCGGCCGGCAGCAATATATGAGGGGTGTGAGAGTGCTTCGACTGGCTGCTATTGCAGAGTGGCAAGGATGCCGGCAGTGGTGTGATTGTCATGGTTGCAGGGAAGCGGCTGCCATGGGACCGCCGCTCCACCTGCGCCCAGTCACACTACACTGTCTATGCTGACGTCCGCCGGAGACCAGGGCGCCCACCCGCCGGAGATCTGAGCGCCCGCCCACTGGACTCCTCATCTGCCCCATCACCCTTCCCTCCACCAGCATGAAGCTGGAAGCCTAGGTCATCAGGGCACAGTTCCAGGAGTGTCCTCCACTCCTCCGATCACCAGTTGGCCGTGCCTACAGCCTCACACTACCGGCCGGGCGGCTGCGGCGACATGGGGCTGTATGGGTGCTGGATCTTTATCCTCCTGCTGTCGGCCTTCTCAACCTCTGCCTGGGTCCGCAGGCTCAACCCCCCCATCCCCTGTGTGTGCCCCCCCTGTACCTCCTGCCGTGTGTGTGTGTGTGTGTGTGTGTGTGTGTGTGTGTGTGGAACATTCTATCCCCCTCACCCTGGTATGTGGCCCCTGTGCCCCCTTGCCCCTGTGTGTGTGTGAGACACCTTGTGCCCTTCTTGACCCCCAACCCCCTGTGTGTGGCCCCCTGTATTATGTGTGTGTGTGGCATCCTCTACCCCCCTCACTCTGGTATGTGGACCCCTTGCCCCCATGTGTGTGTGTCTTTGTGTGTGTGTGTGTGTGTGTGTGTGTGTGTGTGTGACACCTTGTGCCCTTCTTGACCCCCCTAAACAGTGGGGAGCGGTTTGGGCTGCATTACTCCCCATGACACCCAGTGCATGAAATCCCTGACAACAAGCATTACACCCCTGGCAACGAGCTTGACACCCAGCGCATGAAACCCCTGGCAACGAGCATAACACTCAGCGCATGAAACCCCTGGTTATGAGCATGACACCCTGAGCATGAAAACCCCTGATACCGTGCATGGAACCAAGATCATGAAACCCCTGGCAACGATCAGGTAATTTAAAAGTAATTAGAAGCCTTCCTGTAGGACTTAATGTGTAATGGGCATTGCGGTGTGTGGCATAATATATAACGGGCACTGCGGTGTGTGGCATACTATGTGATGGGCATTGCAGTGTGTGGCATAATGTATCACGGACATTGTGGTATGTGGTATAATGTATACCGGGCATTGCGGTGTGTGTCATAAATGTGTCACAGGCATGACGGTGTGTGGTATACTGTATCATGGGCATTGTGTGTGGCATAATGTCTCAGGGGCATTGCAGTGTGTGGCATAATGTATAACGGGTATTGCGGTGTGTGTCATAATGTGTCACAGACATGACAGTGTGTGGTATACTGTATCACGGGCATTGTATGTGGCATAATGTCTTTGGGGCATTGCAGTGTGTGGTATAATGTATAATGGGCATTGCGGTGTGTGTCATAATGTGTCACAGACATGACGGTGTGTGGTGTACTATGTCACGGACATTGTATGTGGCATAATGTCTCAGGGGCATTGCAGTGTGTGGTATAATGTATAACGGGCATTGCGGTGTGTCTCATAATGTGTCACAGACATGACGATGTGTGGTATACTGTATCACGGGCATTGTATGTGGCATAATGTCTTTGGGGCTTCGCAGTGTGTGGTATAATGTATAACGGGCATTGCGGTGTGTGTCATAATGTATCACAGGCATGACAGTGTGTGGTATACTGTATCACGGGCATTGTATGTGGTATAATGTCTCAGGGACACTGCAGTGTGTGGCATAATTTATAACGGGCATTACGGTGTGTGGCATAATGTCTAAGGGCCATTGTAGTATGTGGCGTAATGTATACTGGACATTACTATAAGGGTGAATAATGACAAATAATGTAAGGGACATGAATCAGGATTATTATTTTTTTCCTGTGGTCGCCAATGTCTCGGCATGCAGGTTGCAAAACTGGGGTATAAGGTAGTCTTTCCCTGCAACGCGACGCCACTTTCAGCAAAGCCACACCCATTTTAATGAAGTCACACCCCTTTTTTGGTGCGCGCGCCTGTGGCGCGCGCAGATTCTTCACTTTGCTAGTGCCAGAGAATTTTTTGGCTTGGGGGAGAAAAATTTCTAGTTACGCCATTGGTACCACGCCAGATTATAAACATATCATATATGTACAGTATTGAGTAATAAAAAGGATCTTATCACAGGCAGTCAGATTTAGCAAAAAAAAAAATGATGGCGCCACCAAAGACAACATTGCACAGCCACATAGTTGTAAATACCAGTCTTTATCAAAAAGAAAGTAGTTCCTGATTAACGTTAATGTCAATAAATGAAGAAAAAATAAAATATTTGGACCAGTGTATGCTGCATTGGTATATAGAAATCTACGGTCTGACTCCACTCCCCTATCATGGGGAATGTTACTATATAGTTAGTAT
Organism: Pseudophryne corroboree; assembly: GCF_028390025.1. Classification (NCBI taxonomy): domain Eukaryota; kingdom Metazoa; phylum Chordata; class Amphibia; order Anura; family Myobatrachidae; genus Pseudophryne; species Pseudophryne corroboree. The sequence goes on along the minus strand of NC_086446.1, from coordinate 195,166,989 downwards.
CTATAAAATCTATAGATTGTAAGCTTGCGAGCAGGTCCTTCCTACCTCTATGACTGTTTGTTATTACCCGGTTTTGTTCTTACCAAGCTTTGTTATTACCCAGTTTTGTTTTATCATTGTTGCTTCCAATTGTAAAGTCCAATGGAATATGCTGCACCATATAAGAAACTGTTGTTCAATAAATAAATAAATAAATATAATAATAATAATAATAATAATAATAAATATTAATAATAGTTGAGAATTGATGTTGCCTCTAAATTACTGCTACCCTGTTACAAATGGGATGAAACAATTTACAGTAATAAATCCTAAGCTTCCAGCAGCTGCCAGCAGGCTTTACTGACCCGTTTGCATCTCATGCGACCATGTCAGGAAAGTGCTTAAAATAAAGGCCCTCATTCCGAGTTGATCGTTCGCAAGCTGCTTTTAGCAGCATTGCACACGCTAAGCCGCCGTCTACTGGGAGTGAAACTTAGCATAGTAAAATTGCGAACGAAAGATTAGCAGAATTGCGAATAGACACTTCTTAGCAGTTTCTGAGTAGCTCCACACTTACTCGGCAACTGCGATCAGTTCAGTCAGTTTCGTTCCTGGTTTGATGTCACAAACACTCCCAGCGTTCGCCCAGACACTCCCCCATTTCTTAAGACACTCCCGCGTTTTTCCCAGAAACAGCAGCGTTTTTTCACACACACCCATAAAACGGCCAGTTTCCTCCCAGAAACACCCACTTCCTGTCAATCACATTACGATCACCAGAACGAAGAAAAAAATCTCGTAATGCCGTGAGTAAAATTCCTAACTGCATATCAAATTTACTTGGCGCGGTCGCAGTGCGAACATTGCGCATGCTTAATTAGCGGAAAATTGCTGCGATGCGAAGAAAATTACCGAGCGAACAACTCGGAATGACCACCAAAGTCTGCAAAAATCTTGCACCAGAGAAGTAATTCAAAAGTTTTAAAAAAAATTAAAAAAAATTATAACATGGAAAATGTTTAAAAACAAGGTGTCTGTGTGTGTTATCTCAAGTTTAATTAATTTGCTTGATGATAACTGTGCTTTAATATGATGTATTTTATATGTTGGTAGTAACCCACCTTACCAGCCTTTATTTAAATAGAATTGAATGATATTGGTAAATGGAAAGCTCTTGCTTTATTACAATGATTATTCACTTGTCCTGTATAACGCTAATTTCATCAGCTACAGTACGTCCAGATGATAGATGGCTACATTGTTAAAGGATATTACTGTATTAAACACATTCCAAATTTTCCTAGGTAAATATGTACAAATTGGGTGAACCACTCTATTAGCATTTACAATTTGTACTGTTTAATCATCCAATATTTGAACTTTACTGTAGCCACATTATGCAGTTTTACTTTTGTATTTGTAATAGGGAAAGAGTCACCATAGCACTTGTTTTGTTTCAGCTGTGGAGTTGATTTGTCGCAGCAGTGCATATATTAAGCAGTGATGTGCACCGGACATTTTTCGGGTTTTGTCTGTGTTTTGGTTTTGGATTCGGTTCCGCAGCCGTGTTTTGGATTCGGACGCGTTTTGGCAAAACCTCACTGAAAATTTTTCGTCGGATTCGGGTGTGTTTTGGATTCGGGTGTTTTTTACAAAAAACCCTAAAAAACAGCTTAAATCATAGAATTTGGGGGTCATTTTGATCCCATAGTATTATTAACCTCAATAACCATAATTTCCACTCATTTCCAGTCTATTCTGAACACCTCACAATATTATTTTTAGTCCTAAAATTTGCACCGAGGTCGCTGGATGGCTAAGCTAAGCGACACAAGTGGCCGACACAAACACCTGCCCATCTAGGAGTGGCACTGCAGTGTCAGGCAGGATGGCACTTCAAAAAAATAGTCCCATATCAGAACATGATGCAAAGAAAAAAAGAGGCGCACCAAGGTCGCTGTGTGACTAAGCTAAGCGACACAAGTGGCCGACACAAACACCTGGCCCATCTAGGAGTGGCACTGCAGTGTCAGGCAGTATGGCACTTCAAAAAAATTGTCCCTAAACAGCACATGATGCAAAGAAAAAAAGAGGCGCACCAAGGTTGCTGTGTGACTAAGCTAATCGACACAAGTGGCCGACACAAACAACTGGCCCATCTAGGAGTGGCACTGCAGTGTCAGGCAGGATGGCACTTCAAAAAAATTGTCCCCAAACAGCACATGATGCAAAGAAAAATTAAAGAAAAAAGAGGTGCAAGATGGAATTGTCCTTGGGCCCTCCCACCCACCGTTATGTTGTATAAACAGGACATGCACACTTTAACGAACCCATCATTTCAGCGACAGGGTCTGCCACACGACTGTGACGCTTTTAATTTTGATTTTTGGGTCATTTTACTGAACTTTTATTTTTTGGATTTTACATGCTCTCTATTATGACATTGGGCATCGGCCTTGGCAGACGACGTTGATGGCATTTCATCGTCTCGGCCATGACTAGTGGCAGCAGCTTCAGCACGAGGTGGAAGTGGATCTTGATCTTTCCCTATTTTAACCTCCACATTTTTGTTCTCCATTTTTTTAATTTGTGGAATTATATGCCAGTAACTATCAATAGCAATGGCCTACTACTATATATACTGCGCACAACTGAAATGCACCACAGGTATGGATGGATAGTATACTTGACGACACAGAGGTAGGTAGAGCAGTGGCCTTCCGTACCGTACTGTTATATATACTGGTGGTCACTGTCAGCAAACTGCAAAACTAAAATGCACCACAGGTATAGAATGTAGATGGATAGTATACTTAATGACGACACAGAGGTAGGTACAGCAGTGGCCTTCCGTACCGTACTGCTATATATAGTATACTGGTGGTCACTGTGTCAGCAAACTGCAAAACTAAAATGCACCACAGGTATAGAATGTAGATGGATAGTATACTTAATGACGACACAGAGGTAGGTACAGCAGTGGCCTTCCATACCGTACTGCTATATATAGTATACTGGTGGTCACTGTGTCAGCAAACTGCAAAACTAAAATGCACCACAGGTATAGAATGTAGATGGATAGTATACTTAATGATGACACAGAGGTAGGTACAGCAGTGGCCTTCCGTACCGTACTGCTATATATAGTATACTGGTGGTCACTGTGTCAGCAAACTGCAAAACTAAAATGCACCACAGGTATAGAATGTAGATGGATAGTATACTTAATGACGACACAGAGGTAGGTACAGCAGTGGCCTTCCGTACCGTACTGCTATATATAGTATACTGGTGGTCACTGTGTCAGCAAACTGCAAAACTAAAATGCACCACAGGTATAGAATGTAGATGGATAGTATACTTAATGATGACACAGAGGTAGGCACAGCAGTGGCCTTCCGTACCGTACTGCTATATATAGTATACTGGTGGTCACTGTGTCAGCAAACTGCAAAACTAAAATGCACCACAGGTATAGAATGTAGATGGATAGCATACTTAATGATGACACAGAGGTAGGTACAGCAGTGGCCTTCCGTACCGTACTGCTATAGATACTGGTGGTCACTGTGTCAGCAAACTGCACAACTGAAATCCACCACAGGTATAGAATCTAGATGGATAGTATACTTAATGTCGACACAGAGGTAGGTACAGCAGTGGCAGAGGCGGAACTACCGGCAGGGCAAGCAGTGCGTTGCACTGGGGCCCGCCTCTGTCCAGGGGCCCAAGCACGTAATGAGTCAAACTGACTCATTACATGCCGCTGTGCGCTGCGGGCAACCGCTGCCCGCAGCGCACAGCCACCCACAGAGGAGAAGAGCAGCGGCACGGACGGGGGAAGGAGGAGGACGGAGGTGAAGGAGGGAGCCGCAGCAGCGCTTTGTTACTGGTGGAGGCGCTGATGCTGCTGCCCCTCTGCTTCACTATAGGCTGTCTTCCGAGAACAGCCTATAGTGAAGCAGGGGGGTAGCAGCAGCAGCGCCTCCACCAATAACACAGCGCTGCTGCGGCTCCCTCCTCCACCTCGTCTACTGCCGCAACGTGTAAAAAGGGGGAATCTGCCTGCCGTAATGTGTAAAAATGGGGAATCTGCCTGCCGCAATGTGTAAAAACGGGGGACTGCCTTCCGCAACGTGTAAAAAGGGGGAATCTGCCTGCCGTAATGTGTAACAAGGGCACGCTGTCTGCCGTAATGTGTAACAAGGGCACGCTGTCTGCCGTAATGTGTAACAAGGGCACGCTGTCTGCCGTAATGTGTAACAAGGGCACGCTGTCTGCCGCTATGTGTAAAAAGTGTACGTTGTCTGCCGTTATGTGTAAAAAGTGTACGCTGTCTGCCGTAATGTGTAAAAAGGGGACGCTGTCTGCCGTAATGTGTAAAAAGGGGGACGCTGTCTGCCGTTATGTGTAAAAAGTGTACGCTGTCTGCCGCTATGTTTAACAAGGGCACGCTGTCTGCCGTTATGTGTAAAAAGTGTACGCTGTCTGCCGTAATGTGTAAAAAGTGCACGCTGTCTGCCGCTATGTGTAACAAGGGCACGCTGTCTGCCGTTATGTGTAAAAAGGGGACGCTGTCTGCCGTAATGTTTAAAAAGGGGACGCTGTCTGCTGTAATGTGTAAAAAGGGGACGCTGTCTGCCGTAATGTGTAAAAAGAGGAATCTGTTCGCTGTAAGGTGTAAAAGGGTCTCTACCTGGTGTAGTGGTGCTACTGTGCGGCGTAATTTGAAGAATGGAGACTACTGTGCACCGTTTTAAGAATTGGTATTATTTTGTGGCCACACCCCTTCCCCGCGAAGCCACGCCACTATGTATTTTTGCGCGCGCCTAAGGCGCGCACTGCCCCTGTTTTGCATGCAGGGGTGGGGCTCCGATGACGTTTCTTGCACACAGTGCTAAAATGTCTAGTTACGGCACTGTTGCTAGGTATCCATTTCTCTGGCCCTGAGCAGGTCCCCCTCACCAGATCCTCTCAAGGGGTGAGGGGGTGGACTTGGATGGGATGGGGGGGGGGCCCAAAGCATTTTGTCGCACCTGGGCCCACCGCTTGCTAGTTCCGCCACTGAGCAGTGGCCTACTGTACCGTAATGCTATGTATTATATACTGGTGGTCACTGGTCAGCAAAACTCTGCACTGTACTCCTCCTATATAATATTATACTGGTGGTCCCCAGTCCCCACAATAAAGCAGCACACTGAGCACAGATATGGAGTGTTTTTCAGGCAGACAACGTATACTGGTGGTCACTGTCAGCAAAACTCTGCACTGTACTCCTGCTATATAATACAGCTGCTCCCCAGTGCCCACAATTAAGCAGTGTGAGCACAGATATATGCAGCACACTGAGCACAGATATGTAGCGTTTTTTTCAGGCAGAGAACGGATAACTGGTGGTCACTGATCAGCAAAACTCTGCACTGTACTCCTCCTATATTATACAGCTGCTCCCCAGCCCTCCCCACAATTAAGCAATAGTGCACAATCAAGTTCAACAATAACGGAGAGGACGCCAGCCACGTCCTCTCCCTAACATTTCCAATGCAAGAGTGATAATGGCGGCGACGCGCGGCTGCTTATATAGAATCCGAATCTCGCGAGAATCCGACAGCGGGGTGATGACGTTCGGGCACGCTCGGGTTAACCGAGCCATACGGGAGAATCCGAGTATGGCTCGGACCCGTGTAAAAAGGGTGAAGTTCGGGGGGTGGTTCGGTTTCCGAGAAACGGAACACGCTCATCACTAATATTAAGCAAACATTGGAATAAAGTACATTTTGTTAATATATTGTTTGAATTACAGAAAGTAGCACATATTTGAAATATTCAGTTTGCACCAAGACACATAATATTATCCACTTATGTATTTAAGTAATGCTGTACACTACATATCAATGAACAGATGAAAAAAGATTACTTTCAGTTCATACTGTATATTGAAGAATATGTTGGATCTCTTATATAAGAATGCTAAACTATGAGATACCAAACGAATATCAAAATATTGTTTTCCTTATACTTGGGTCTATTCATGAAGCAGTCAAAAGTGTAGAGAAGTGAGCCAGTGGAGAAGTTGCTCATGGCGACCAATCAGCATTGAAGTAACATTTATAATTTGCATACTATAAAATGATTCAGAGCAGCTGATTGGTTGCCGTGGGCAACTTCTCCACTGGCTCACTTCTCCACTATTTTCACTGCTTCATGAATAGACCCCCTAAACTGCTAATAAAACATTTCAATATTGCTAATGTATACAATAATAGCAAAAATAATAAACAATATATTTCTATATGCAACTGGACCCTGGATCCTAGTTGGACAATAAACAATGGACAAAAAACTCTGTAACCTGACAAATGCTGTATAATGGAGACTAATATGAATGATAATGCAGAGTAAACGGGAGAAAGAGGAGAATACCAGAAACCTGCCACCTAAGCAAGGCAATACATTTTAGACCAAAACTGCGCTTAGAGGCCTCATAAAAAAAAAGTAATGACTGTGAGCTCTGTTAGTTAGCATTGCTTTGCCTGGGAAAGAGGTAAGGTTTGACGGCAATAGACACTAAGTAGTAGGATGTCTGAAACTGTATACCAAGGTATGCAGAGACTGATTAAGTGTGTCACTCATGAAATAAGGGTAAAATAAGTGATATGATGGACTTTCAGAGAGGAATGATTGTTGGTGCTCACAGCAGAAGAATGAGGAAATCGGCTGCACTGGTGAGTTGTTTGAAGGCAGCAATTTTTAAAGTGCACACAGATTATTGTAGATCAGCAGACAAAAAACTGCATCTGAGCATAAGGCCTATGATCATAAATGGATACTGGATGGTTGAGACAGAGAATGGGCAGATTTATCAAATCCCACAGATTGGCAACAGTGCATTAAATTATGGATAATCTGTATCATGTACCACTTCAGGTGGCCTCTCTATAACCAGTATGCCACACATTTCATTGTATGGACTACAGAAACAGAAGGCTGTCAATACGCCATTGCTATCTGCTGCAAGCAAGGTGAAACACCTCCAGGTTGCCCAGGAACACAGGAATTTCACAATAAATGATTGGAAATGAGTAGTGTGGTCTCATGGATCATGTTTTAAATTAAACCATGCAGATGGTAGGGTGAGGACATGAAGGCAACAGCATGAAAGCATAGATCCTTCTTGCATTACAAAAGCAAGAAGAAGAAAGTACTTTCTTGGCAGGGCACTCACCTACCTTGTTATAGAAATTATGACTTTTCTGAAACTTAACATTTACTGATGAATGTTAAAATAATTGGAGATCAAAGAACAGGACAAAGGTAAAACCAACAACATTAAAAAGGGCATAGATCTTCGATTGCTCTTATTGGTTCACAAACAGTTTCACAACTAACTTGAGAGATGCAGTTGGTGTGTAATTAGTTGAGATTTTGTATTCCACTTGATCTTAGTTCACAGTATGTGCAGGGCCGGCCCAAGCTTAATATTTTTGGTAAGCAAATATTCATTTTGGCACCCGTTGATGGGATAAACTTTTTAAAGGGACAGCGCATGCCTAAGACGCGCGCCGTAAAAAAGGGTGTGGTCTCACAAGGAAAGGTAGAGGCCACACAATGGTACCCCCAAGGGTACATTGCAGTGGTGCAGGTAAAAAAAAGTCTTATAGGTACTGTGCTTTGGCACGTGCGTCAAAAAAATGGGTATGGCCAAATGCCACATGGGGCGTGGCCAATGAAAATGGGGGTGTTATACACATGGGGAGGCCAGATACACATATTCCCCCACAGTGCCAGATACACCTCCACCATGCCAGATATGGTCCTACAGTGCCAGATGCACAAATGCCCCACAGTGCCAGATGCACAAATGCCCCCACTGTGCCAGATACACATATGCCAGATATGCCCCCACAGTGCCAGATACACATATGCCCCCACAGTGCCAGATATGCCCAAACACTCCAGATATGCCCCCACTTTGCCAGATACACATGCCCCCAGAGTGCCGGATATGCTCCCAGAGTGCCAGACACACATGCCCCCAGAGTGCCAGATATTCCCCAGCAGTGCAACTCATCATTATTGCTGCTGCCTGGGGCTGGCACTATCTTTTGCTGCTGGGGAGAGGAGAGCGCAATACGCGCCCCTCTTGCCCCTCTCTCCTGACCTCAATCCAGTCTCCATGCCCTGCTTCTGCGGTATCCTGTATATTAGATCTGGCGGCGGCTCCTGATTGGCTGACGGTCAGCGAGCTTTGATTGGCTCACGAACCAGTGTTTCAGTGCACGCTGCTGCCGCCGGACTCAGGGGACTCAGGCAGGAGAGGAGAGGTACATGCTGTGCTCTCCTATCTCCAACACCCAGTGTCTGCAAGATGGCGGCCCATCGGTACGGCACACCGGCTGGGAATTTCTTACCGGTACGCCATACTGCCATACTTGCAGCACTGGTACATTGAGATAGTGGGTGACAGGGAGATATTGGTAGACTGGGGAGGCAGGGGTGAAAGGGAGATGGTGGGTAACTGGGGAGGCAGGGGTGACAGCGAGATGGGTGACTGGGGAGACAGGGATGATGGAGATAGTATGTAACTGGAGAGGCAGGGGTGACAGGAACACCGTAATGTCACAGTCCTATACTCATTATTCTGACCCAGCAGCACAAAGTAGGTAAATTCCTAGCAGGCACCCAGAGGCAAAATAGAGTTGCCCCCACCTGTGTAGAAACTACTGTACACTCCCATGCAGCACTTGTAACAACTACACTGCCATTTAGTACACAAACAAGCACAAATCTATTCTTACCAAGAGAAGACATTCAGCAGCAGCTCCTCAGTCACGATGTGTCATCTATAGGGGGTGGAGTTTGTAATGATTGACAGGCTGGCACTCCAAGCCAAAGTAAGGACCCCAGGAGAGGGCAGGGGTGGCTACCACACTGCCTGTGTGTGCCACAACTGTGATGCTAACAGGCTCTGCAGCTCAGAGTGAATCATTGGTGCGCAGTGTCTGAGGAGGTCTTAAGTGTAATAAGGACTGCATCCATCCATCCTCTTGTGCCCAGGTAACAGTAAACATCAGAGAGAGCATGTCTGCACTATGTTCCAGCCATTCCTCCTCACTGGCCTGCAGATGGGGTGGTCTTCAGTATGCCAACTGATGGGATCCCGACGCACAGTATACCGGCGCCGGCATCCCGACAGCCGGCATACCGACACTTATTCTCCCTCGTGGGGGTCCACGACCCCCCTGGAGGGAGAATAAAATCGCTGCGATGCGAAGAAAATTACCGAGCGAACAACTCGGAATGACCACCAAAGTCTGCAAAAATCTTGCACCAGAGAAGTAATTCAAAAGTTTTAAAAAAAAATTAAAAAAATTATAACATGGAAAATGTTTAAAAACAAGGTGTCTGGGTGTGTTATGTCAAGTTTAATTAATTTGCTTGATGATAACTGTGCTTTAATATGATGTATTTTATATGTTGGTAGTAACCCACCTTACCAGCCTTTATTTAAATAGAATTGAATGATATTGGTAAATGGAAAGCTCTTGCTTTATTACAATGATTATTCGCTTGTCCTGTATAACGCTAATTTCATCAGCTACAGTACGTCCAGATGATAGATGGCTACATTGTTAAAGGATATTACTGTATTAAACACATTCCAAATTTTCCTAGGTAAATATGTACAAATTGGGTGAACCACTCTATTAGCATTTACAATTTGTACTGTTTAATCATCCAATATTTGAACTTTACTGTAGCCACATTATGCAGTTTTACTTTTGTATTTGTAATAGGGAAAGAGTCACCATAGCACTTGTTTTGTTTCAGCTGTGGAGTTGATTTGTCGCAGCAGTGCATATATTAAGTAGTGATGTGCACCGGACATTTTTCGGGTTTTGTGTTTTGGTTTTGGATTCGGTTCCGCAGCCGTGTTTTGGATTCGGACGCGTTTTGGCAAAACCTCACTGAAAATTTTTCGTCGGATTCGGGTGTGTTTTGGATTTGGGTGTTTTTTACAAAAAACCCTAAAAAACAGCTTAAATCATAGAATTTGGGGGTCATTTTGATCCCATAGTATTATTAACCTCAATAACCATAATTTCCACTCATTTCCAGTCTATTCTGAACACCTCACAATATTATTTTTAGTCCTAAAATTTGCACCGAGGTCGCTGGATGGCTAAGCTAAGCGACACAAGTGGCCGACACAAACACCTGCCCATCTAGGAGTGGCACTGCAGTGTCAGGCAGGATGGCACTTCAAAAAAATAGTCCCTAAACAGAACATGATGCAAACAAAAAAAAGAGGCGCATCAAGGTTGCTGTGTGACTAAGCTAATCGACACAAGTGGCCGACACAAACAACTGGCCCATCTAGGAGTGGCACTGCAGTGTCAGGCAGGATGGCACTTCAAAAAAATTGTCCCCAAACAGCACATGATGCAAAGAAAAATTAAAGAAAAAAGAGGTGCAAGATGGAATTGTCCTTGGGCCCTCCCACCCACCGTTATGTTGTATAAACAGGACATGCACACTTTAACGAACCCATCATTTCAGCGACAGGGTCTGCCACACGACTGTGACTGAAATGACTGGTTGGTTTGGGCCCCCACCAAAAAAAGAAGCAATCAATCTCTCCTTGCACAAACTGGCTCAACAGAGGCAAGATGTCCACCTCATCATCATCCTCCGATTCCTCACCCCTTTCACTGTGTACATCCCCCTCCTCACAGATTATTAATTCGTCCCCACTGGAATCCACCATCTCAGGTCACTGTGTACTTTGTGGAGGCAATTGCTGCTGGTGAATGTCTCCACGGAGCAATTGATTATAATTCATTTTGATGAACATTATCTTCTCCACATTTTCTGGAAGTAACCTCGTACGCCGATTGCTGACAAGGTGAGTGGCTGCACTAAACACTCTTTCGGAGTACACACTGGAGGGAGGGCAACTTAGGTAGAATAAAGCCAGTTTGTGCAAGGGCCTCCAAATTGCCTCTTTTTCCTGCCAGTATACGTACGGACTGTCTGACGTGCCTACTTGGATGCGGTCACTCATATAATCCTCCACCATTCTTTCAATGGTGAGAGAATCATATGAAGTGACAGTAGACGACATGTCAGTTATCTTTGGCAGGTCCTTCAGTCCGGACCAGATGTCAGCACTCGCTCCAGACTGCCCTGCATCACCGCCAGCGGGTGGGCTCGGAATTCTTAGCCTTTTCCTCGCACCCCCAGTTGCAGGAGAATGTGAAGGAGGAGATGTAGACGGGTCACGTTCCGCTTGACTTGACAATTTTCTCACCAGCAGGTCTTTGAACCTCTGCAGACTTGTGTCTGCCAGAAAGAGAGATACAACGTAGGTTTTAAATCTAGGATCGAGCACGGTGGCCAAAATGTAGTGCTCTGATTTCAACAGATTGACCACCCATGAATCCTGTTTAAGCTAATTAAGGGCTCCATCCACAAGTCCCACATGCCTAGCGGAATCGCTCTGTTTTAGCTCCTCCTTCAATGTCTCCAGCTTCTTCTGCAAAAGCCTGATGAGGGGAATGACCTGACTCAGGCTGGCAGTGTCTGAACTGACTTCACGTGTGGCAAGTTCAAAGGGTTGCAGAACCTTGCACAACGTTGAAATCATTCTCCAATGCGCTTGAGTCAAGTGCATTCCCCCTCCTTTGCCTATATCATGGGCAGATGTATAGGCTTGAATGGCCTTTTGCTGCTCCTCCATCCTCTGAAGCATATAGAGGGTTGAATTCCACCTCGTTACCACCTCTTGCTTCAGATGATGGCAGGGCAGGTTCAGGAATGTTTGGTGGTGCTCCAGTCTTCTGTACGCGGTGGCTGAATGCCGAAAGTGGCCCGCAATTCTTCGGGCCACCGACAGCATCTCTTGCACGCCCCTGTCGTTTTTTAAATTATTCTGCAGCATCAAATTCAATGTATGTGCAAAACATGGGACGTGCTGGAATTTGCCCAGATGTAATGCACGCACAATATTGCTGGCGTTGTCCGATGTCACAAATCCCCAGGAGAGTCCAATTGGGGTAAGCCATTCTGCGATGATCTTCCTCAGTTTCCGTAAGAGGTTGTCAGCTGTGTGCCTCTTCTGGAAAGCAGTGATACAAAGCGTAGCCTGCCTAGGAACGAGTTGGCGTTTGCGAGATGCTGCTACTGGTGCCGCCGCTGCTGTTCTTGCTGCGGGAGGCAATACATCTACCCAGTGGGCTGTCACAGTCATATAGTCCTGATTCTGCCCTGCTCCACTTGTCCACATGTCCGTGGTTAAGTGGACATTGGGTACAACTGCATTTTTTAGGACACTGGTGAGTCTTTTTCTGAGGTCTGTGTACATTTTCGGTATCGCCTGCCTAGAGAAATGGAACCTAGATGGTATTTGGTACCGGGGACACAGTACCTCAATCAAGTTTCTAGTTGCCTCTGAATTAACGGTGGATACCGGAAACCACGTTTCTCACCGCACAGGCTGCCAAGGCCTGAGTTATCTGCTTTGCAGCAGGATGACTGCTGTGATATTTCATCTTCCTCGCAAAGGACTGTTGGACAGTCAATTGCTTACTGGAAGTAGTACAAGTGGTCTTCCGACTTCCCCTCCGGGATGACGATCGACTTCCAGCAGCTACAACAGCAGTGCCAGCAGCAGTAGGCGTTACACTCAAGGATGCATCGGAGGAATCCCAGGCAGGAGAGAACTCGTCAGACTTGCCAGTGACATGGCCTGCAGGACTATTGGCTTTCCTGGGTAAGGAGGAAATTGACACTGAGGGAGTTGGTGGTGTGGTTTGCAGGAGCTTGGTTACAAGAGGAAGGGATTTAGTGGTCAGTGGACTGCTTCCGCTGTCACCCAAAGTTTTTGAACTTGTCACTGACTTATGATGAATGCGGTCCAGGTGACGTATAAGGGAGGATTTTCCGAGGTGGTTAACGTCCTTACCCCTACTTATTACAGCTTGACAAAGGCAACACACGGCTTGACACCTGTTGTCCGCATTTGTGTTGAAATAAATGCACACCGAAGAGCTGATTTTTTTTGTATTTTGACCAGGCATGTCAATGGCCATATTCGTCCCACGGACAACAGGTGTCTCCCCGGGTGCCTGACTTAAACAAACCACCTCACCATCAGAATCCTCCTTGTCAATTTCCTCCCCAGCGCCAGCAACACCCATATCCTCATCCTGGTTTACTTCAACAGTGACATCTTCAATTTGACTATCAGGAACTGGACTGCGGGTGCTCCTTCCAGCACTTGCAGGGGGCGTGCAAATGGTGGAAGGCGCAAGCTCTTCCCGTCCAGTGTTGGGAAGGTCAGGCATCGCAACCGACACAATTGGACTCTCCTTGGGTATTTGTGATTTAGAAGAACGCACAGTTCTTTGCTGTGCTTTTGCCAGCTTAAGTCTTTTCATTTTTCTAGCGAGAGGATGAGTGCTTCCATCCTCATGTGAAGCTGAACCACTAGCCATGAACATAGGCCAGGGCCTCAGCCGTTCCTTGCCACTCCGTGTCGTAAATGGCATATTGGCAAGTTTACGCTTCTCCTCAGACACTTTTAATTTTGATTTTTGGGTCATTTTACTGAACTTTTGTCTTTTGGATTTTACATGCTCTCTACTATGACATTGGGCATCGGCCTTGGCAGACGACGTTGATGGCATTTCATCGTCTCGGCCATGACTAGTGGCAGCAGCTTCAGCACGAGGTGGAAGTGGATCTTGATCTTTCCCTATTTTAACCTCCACATTTTTGTTCTCCATTTTTTTAATGTGTGGAATTATATGCCAGTAACTATCAATAGCAATGGCCTACTACTATATATACTGCGCACAACTGAAATGCACCACAGGTATGGATGGATAGTATACTTGACGACACAGAGGTAGGTAGAGCAGTGGCCTTCCGTACCGTACTGCTATATATACTGGTGGTCACTGTCAGCAAACTGCAAAACTAAAATGCACCACAGGTATAGAATGTAGATGGATATATACTTAATGACGACACAGAGGTAGATACAGCAGTGGCCTTCCGTACCGTACTGCTATATATAGTATACTGGTGGTCACTGTGTCAGCAAACTGCAAAACTAAAATGCACCACAGGTATAGAATGTAGATGGATAGTATACTTAATGACGACACAGAGGTAGGTACAGCAGTGGCCTTCCATACCGTACTGCTATATATAGTATACTGGTGGTCACTGTGTCAGCAAACTGCAAAACTAAAATGCACCACAGGTATAGAATGTAGATGGATAGTATACTTAATGATGACACAGAGGTAGGTACAGCAGTGGCCTTCCGTACCGTACTGCTATATATAGTATACTGGTGGTCACTGTGTCAGCAAACTGCAAAACTAAAATGCACCACAGGTATAGAATGTAGATGGATAGTATACTTAATGACGACACAGAGGTAGGTACAGCAGTGGCCTTCCGTACCGTACTGCTATATATAGTATACTGGTGGTCACTGTGTCAGCAAACTGCAAAACTAAAATGCACCACAGGTATAGAATGTAGATGGATAGTATACTTAATGATGACACAGAGGTAGGCACAGCAGTGGCCTTCCGTACCGTACTGCTATATATAGTATACTGGTGGTCACTGTGTCAGCAAACTGCAAAACTAAAATGCACCACAGGTATAGAATGTAGATGGATAGCATACTTAATGATGACACAGAGGTAGGTACAGCAGTGGCCTTCCGTACCGTACTGCTATAGATACTGGTGGTCACTGTGTCAGCAAACTGCACAACTGAAATCCACCACAGGTATAGAATCTAGAAGGATAGTATACTTAATGTCGACACAGAGGTAGGTACAGCAGTGGCAGAGGCGGAACTACCGGCAGGGCAAGCAGTGCGTTGCACTGGGGCCCGCCTCTGTCCAGGGGCCCAAGCACGTAATGAGTCAAACTGACTCATTACATGCCGCTGTGCGCTGCGGGCAACCGCTGCCCGCAGCGCACAGCCGCCCACAGAGGAGAAGAGCAGCGGCACGGACGGGGGAAGGAGGAGGACGGAGGTGAAGGAGGGAGCCGCAGCAGCGCTTTGTTACTGGTGGAGGCGCTGATGCTGCTGCCCCTCTGCTTCACTATAGGCTGTCTTCCGAGAACAGCCTATAGTGAAGCAGGGGGGTAGCAGCAGCAGCGCCTCCACCAATAACACAGCGCTGCTGCGGCTCCCTCCTCCACCTCGTCTACTGCCGCAACGTGTAAAAAGGGGGAATCTGCCTGCCGTAATGTGTAAAAATGGGGAATCTGCCTGCCGCAATGTGTAAAAACGGGGGACTGCCTTCCGCAACGTGTAAAAAGGGGGAATCTGCCTGCCGTAATGTGTAACAAGGGCACGCTGTCTGCCGTAATGTGTAACAAGGGCACGCTGTCTGCCGTAATGTGTAACAAGGGCACGCTGTCTGCCGTAATGTGTAACAAGGGCACGCTGTCTGCCGCTATGTGTAAAAAGTGTACGTTGTCTGCCGTTATGTGTAAAAAGTGTACGCTGTCTGCCGTAATGTGTAAAAAGGGGACGCTGTCTGCCGTAATGTGTAAAAAGGGGGACGCTGTCTGCCGTTATGTGTAAAAAGTGTACGCTGTCTGCCGCTATGTTTAACAAGGGCACGCTGTCTGCCGTTATGTGTAAAAAGTGTACGCTGTCTGCCGTAATGTGTAAAAAGTGCACGCTGTCTGCCGCTATGTGTAACAAGGGCACGCTGTCTGCCGTTATGTATAAAAAGGGGACGCTGTCTGCCGTAATGTTTAAAAAGGGGACGCTGTCTGCTGTAATGTGTAAAAAGGGGACGCTGTCTGCCGTAATGTGTAAAAAGAGGAATCTGTTCGCTGTAAGGTGTAAAAGGGTCTCTACCTGGTGTAGTGGTGCTACTGTGCGGCGTAATTTGAAGAATGGAGACTACTGTGCACCGTTTTAAGAATTGGTATTATTTTGTGGCCACACCCCTTCCCCGCGAAGCCACGCCACTATGTATTTTTGCGCGCGCCTAAGGCGCGCACTGCCCCTGTTTTGCATGCAGGGGTGGGGCTCCGATGACGTTTCTTGCACACAGTGCTAAAATGTCTAGTTACGGCACTGTTGCTAGGTATCCATTTCTCTGGCCCTGAGCAGGTCCCCCTCACCAGATCCTCTCAAGGGGTGAGGGGGTGGACTTGGATGGGATGGGGGGGGGGCCCAAAGCATTTTGTCGCACCTGGGCCCACCGCTTGCTAGTTCCGACACTGAGCAGTGGCCTACTGTACCGTAATGCTATGTATTATATACTGGTGGTCACTGGTCAGCAAAACTCTGCACTGTACTCCTCCTATATAATATTATACTGGTGGTCCCCAGTCCCCACAATAAAGCAGCACACTGAGCACAGATATGGAGTGTTTTTCAGGCAGACAACGTATACTGGTGGTCACTGTCAGCAAAACTCTGCACTGTACTCCTGCTATATAATACAGCTGCTCCCCAGTGCCCACAATTAAGCAGTGTGAGCACAGATATATGCAGCACACTGAGCACAGATATGTAGCGTTTTTTTCAGGCAGAGAACGGATAACTGGTGGTCACTGATCAGCAAAACTCTGCACTGTACTCCTCCTATATTATACAGCTGCTCCCCAGCCCTCCCCACAATTAAGCAATAGTGCACAATCAAGTTCAACAATAACGGAGAGGACGCCAGCCACGTCCTCTCCCTAACATTTCCAATGCAAGAGTGATAATGGCGGCGACGCGCGGCTGCTTATATAGAATCCGAATCTCGCGAGAATCCGACAGCGGGGTGATGACGTTCGGGCACGCTCGGGTTAACCGAGCCATACGGGAGAATCCGAGTATGGCTCGGACCCGTGTAAAAAGGGTGAAGTTCGGGGGGTGGTTCGGTTTCCGAGAAACGGAACACGCTCATCACTAATATTAAGCAAACATTGGAATAAAGTACATTTTGTTAATATATTGTTTGAATTACAGAAAGTAGCACATATTTGAAATATTCAGTTTGCACCAAGACACATAATATTATCCACTTATGTATTTAAGTAATGCTGTACACTACATATCAATGAACAGATGAAAAAAGATTACTTTCAGTTCATACTGTATATTGAAGAATATGTTGGATCTCTTATATAAGAATGCTAAACTATGAGATACCAAACGAATATCAAAATATTGTTTTCCTTATACTTGGGTCTATTCATGAAGCAGTCAAAAGTGTAGAGAAGTGAGCCAGTGGAGAAGTTGCTCATGGCGACCAATCAGCATTGAAGTAACATTTATAATTTGCATACTATAAAATGATTCAGAGCAGCTGATTGGTTGCCGTGGGCAACTTCTCCACTGGCTCACTTCTCCACTATTTTCACTGCTTCATGAATAGACCCCCTAAACTGCTAATAAAACATTTCAATATTGCTAATGTATACAATAATAGCAAAAATAATAAACAATATATTTCTATATGCAACTGGACCCTGGATCCTAGTTGGACAATAAACAATGGACAAAAAACTCTGTAACCTGACAAATGCTGTATAATGGAGACTAATATGAATGATAATGCAGAGTAAACGGGAGAAAGAGGAGAATACCAGAAACCTGCCACCTAAGCAAGGCAATACATTTTAGACCAAAACTGCGCTTAGAGGCCTCATAAAAAAAAAGTAATGACTGTGAGCTCTGTTAGTTAGCATTGCTTTGCCTGGGAAAGAGGTAAGGTTTGACGGCAATAGACACTAAGTAGTAGGATGTCTGAAACTGTATACCAAGGTATGCAGAGACTGATTAAGTGTGTCACTCATGAAATAAGGGTAAAATAAGTGATATGATGGACTTTCAGAGAGGAATGATTGTTGGTGCTCACAGCAGAAGAATGAGGAAATCGGCTGCACTGGTGAGTTGTTTGAAGGCAGCAATTTTTAAAGTGCACACAGATTATTGTAGATCAGCAGACAAAAAACTGCATCTGAGCATAAGGCCTATGATCATAAATGGATACTGGATGGTTGAGACAGAGAATGGGCAGATTTATCAAATCCCACAGATTGGCAACAGTGCATTAAATTATGGATAATCTGTATCATGTACCACTTCAGGTGGCCTCTCTATAACCAGTATGCCACACATTTCATTGTATGGACTACAGAAACAGAAGGCTGTCAATACGCCATTGCTATCTGCTGCAAGCAAGGTGAAACACCTCCAGGTTGCCCAGGAACACAGGAATTTCACAATAAATGATTGGAAATGAGTAGTGTGGTCTCATGGATCATGTTTTAAATTAAACCATGCAGATGGTAGGGTGAGGACATGAAGGCAACAGCATGAAAGCATAGATCCTTCTTGCATTACAAAAGCAAGAAGAAGAAAGTACTTTCTTGGCAGGGCACTCACCTACCTTGTTATAGAAATTATGACTTTTCTGAAACTTAACATTTACTGATGAATGTTAAAATAATTGGAGATCAAAGAACAGGACAAAGGTAAAACCAACAACATTAAAAAGGGCATAGATCTTCGATTGCTCTTATTGGTTCACAAACAGTTTCACAACTAACTTGAGAGATGCAGTTGGTGTGTAATTAGTTGAGATTTTGTATTCCACTTGATCTTAGTTCACAGTATGTGCAGGGCCGGCCCAAGCTTAATATTTTTGGTAAGCAAATATTCATTTTGGCACCCGTTGATGGGATAAACTTTTTAAAGGGACAGCGCATGCCTAAGACGCGCGCCGTAAAAAAGGGTGTGGTCTCACAAGGAAAGGTAGAGGCCACACAATGGTACCCCCAAGGGTACATTGCAGTGGTGCAAGTAAAAAAAAGTCTTATAGGTACTGTGCTTTGGCACGTGCGTCAAAAAAATGGGTATGGCCAAATGCCACATGGGGCGTGGCCAATGAAAATGGGGGTGTTATACACATGGGGAGGCCAGATACACATATTCCCCCACAGTGCCAGATACACCTCCACCATGCCAGATATGGTCCTACAGTGCCAGATGCACAAATGCCCCACAGTGCCAGATGCACAAATGCCCCCACTGTGCCAGATACACATATGCCAGATATGCCCCCACAGTGCCAGATACACATATGCCCCCACAGTGCCAGATATGCCCAAACACTCCAGATATGCCCCCACTTTGCCAGATACACATGCCCCCAGAGTGCCGGATATGCTCCCAGAGTGCCAGACACACATGCCCCCAGAGTGCCAGATATTCCCCAGCAGTGCAACTCATCATTATTGCTGCTGCCTGGGGCTGGCACTATCTTTTGCTGCTGGGGAGAGGAGAGCGCAATACGCGCCCCTCTTGCCCCTCTCTCCTGACCTCAATCCAGTCTCCATGCCCTGCTTCTGCGGTATCCTGTATATTAGATCTGGCGGCGGCTCCTGATTGGCTGACGGTCAGCGAGCTTTGATTGGCTCACGAACCAGTGTTTCAGTGCACGCTGCTGCCGCCGGACTCAGGGGACTCAGGCAGGAGAGGAGAGGTACATGCTGTGCTCTCCTATCTCCAACACCCAGTGTCTGCAAGATGGCGGCCCATCGGTACGGCACACCGGCTGGGAATTTCTTACCGGTACGCCATACTGCCATACTTGCAGCACTGGTACATTGAGATAGTGGGTGACAGGGAGATATTGGTAGACTGGGGAGGCAGGGGTGAAAGGGAGATGGTGGGTAACTGGGGAGGCAGGGGTGACAGCGAGATGGGTGACTGGGGAGACAGGGATGATGGAGATAGTATGTAACTGGAGAGGCAGGGGTGACAGGAACACCGTAATGTCACAGTCCTATACTCATTATTCTGACCCAGCAGCACAAAGTAGGTAAATTCCTAGCAGGCACCCAGAGGCAAAATAGAGTTGCCCCCACCTGTGTAGAAACTACTGTACACTCCCATGCAGCACTTGTAACAACTACACTGCCATTTAGTACACAAACAAGCACAAATCTATTCTTACCAAGAGAAGACATTCAGCAGCAGCTCCTCAGTCACGATGTGTCATCTATAGGGGGTGGAGTTTGTAATGATTGACAGGCTGGCACTCCAAGCCAAAGTAAGGACCCCAGGAGAGGGCAGGGGTGGCTACCACACTGCCTGTGTGTGCCACAACTGTGATGCTAACAGGCTCAGCAGCTCAGAGTGAATCATTGGTGCGCAGTGTCTGAGGAGGTCTTAAGTGTAATAAGGACTGCATCCATCCATCCTCTTGTGCCCAGGTAACAGTAAACATCAGAGAGAGCATGTCTGCACTATGTTCCAGCCATTCCTCCTCACTGGCCTGCAGATGGGGTGGTCTTCAGTATGCCAACTGATGGGATCCCGACGCACAGTATACCGGCGCCGGCATCCCGACAGCCGGCATACCGACACTTATTCTCCCTCGTGGGGGTCCACGACCCCCCTGGAGGGAGAATAAAATCGCTGCGATGCGAAGAAAATTACCGAGCGAACAACTCGGAATGACCACCAAAGTCTGCAAAAATCTTGCACCAGAGAAGTAATTCAAAAGTTTTAAAAAAAAATTAAAAAAATTATAACATGGAAAATGTTTAAAAACAAGGTGTCTGGGTGTGTTATGTCAAGTTTAATTAATTTGCTTGATGATAACTGTGCTTTAATATGATGTATTTTATATGTTGGTAGTAACCCACCTTACCAGCCTTTATTTAAATAGAATTGAATGATATTGGTAAATGGAAAGCTCTTGCTTTATTACAATGATTATTCACTTGTCCTGTATAACGCTAATTTCATCAGCTACAGTACGTCCAGATGATAGATGGCTACATTGTTAAAGGATATTACTGTATTAAACACATTCCAAATTTTCCTAGGTAAATATGTACAAATTGGGTGAACCACTCTATTAGCATTTACAATTTGTACTGTTTAATCATCCAATATTTGAACTTTACTGTAGCCACATTATGCAGTTTTACTTTTGTATTTGTAATAGGGAAAGAGTCACCATAGCACTTGTTTTGTTTCAGCTGTGGAGTCGATTTGTCGCAGCAGTGCATATATTAAGTAGTGATGTGCACCGGACATTTTTCGGGTTTTGTGTTTTGGTTTTGGATTCGGTTCCGCAGCCGTGTTTTGGATTCGGACGCGTTTTGGCAAAACCTCACTGAAAATTTTTCGTCGGATTCGGGTGTGTTTTGGATTCGGGTGTTTTTTACAAAAAACCCTAAAAAACAGCTTAAATCATAGAATTTGGGGGTCATTTTGATCCCATAGTATTATTAACCTCAATAACCATAATTTCCACTCATTTCCAGTCTATTCTGAACACCTCACAATATTATTTTTAGTCCTAAAATTTGCACCGAGGTCGCTGGATGGCTAAGCTAAGCGACACAAGTGGCCGACACAAACACCTGCCCATCTAGGAGTGGCACTGCAGTGTCAGGCAGGATGGCACTTCAAAAAAATAGTCCCTAAACAGAACATGATGCAAACAAAAAAAAGAGGCGCATCAAGGTTGCTGTGTGACTAAGCTAATCGACACAAGTGGCCGACACAAACAACTGGCCCATCTAGGAGTGGCACTGCAGTGTCAGGCAGGATGGCACTTCAAAAAAATTGTCCCCAAACAGCACATGATGCAAAGAAAAATTAAAGAAAAAAGAGGTGCAAGATGGAATTGTCCTTGGGCCCTCCCACCCACCGTTATGTTGTATAAACAGGACATGCACACTTTAACGAACCCATCATTTCAGCGACAGGGTCTGCCACACGACTGTGACTGAAATGACTGGTTGGTTTGGGCCCCCACCAAAAAAAGAAGCAATCAATCTCTCCTTGCACAAACTGGCTCAACAGAGGCAAGATGTCCACCTCATCATCATCCTCCGATTCCTCACCCCTTTCACTGTGTACATCCCCCTCCTCACAGATTATTAATTCGTCCCCACTGGAATCCACCATCTCAGGTCACTGTGTACTTTGTGGAGGCAATTGCTGCTGGTGAATGTCTCCACGGAGCAATTGATTATAATTCATTTTGATGAACATTATCTTCTCCACATTTTCTGGAAGTAACCTCGTACGCCGATTGCTGACAAGGTGAGTGGCTGCACTAAACACTCTTTCGGAGTACACACTGGAGGGAGGGCAACTTAGGTAGAATAAAGCCAGTTTGTGCAAGGGCCTCCAAATTGCCTCTTTTTCCTGCCAGTATACGTACGGACTGTCTGACGTGCCTACTTGGATGCGGTCACTCATATAATCCTCCACCATTCTTTCAATGGTGAGAGAATCATATGAAGTGACAGTAGACGACATGTCAGTTATCTTTGGCAGGTCCTTCAGTCCGGACCAGATGTCAGCACTCGCTCCAGACTGCCCTGCATCACCGCCAGCGGGTGGGCTCGGAATTCTTAGCCTTTTCCTCGCACCCCCAGTTGCGGGAGAATGTGAAGGAGGAGATGTAGACGGGTCACGTTCCGCTTGACTTGACAATTTTCTCACCAGCAGGTCTTTGAACCTCTGCAGACTTGTGTCTGCCAGAAAGAGAGATACAACGTAGGTTTTAAATCTAGGATCGAGCACGGTGGCCAAAATGTAGTGCTCTGATTTCAACAGATTGACCACCCATGAATCCTGTTTAAGCTAATTAAGGGCTCCATCCACAAGTCCCACATGCCTAGCGGAATCGCTCTGTTTTAGCTCCTCCTTCAATGTCTCCAGCTTCTTCTGCAAAAGCCTGATGAGGGGAATGACCTGACTCAGGCTGGCAGTGTCTGAACTGACTTCACGTGTGGCAAGTTCAAAGGGTTGCAGAACCTTGCACAACGTTGAAATCATTCTCCAATGCGCTTGAGTCAAGTGCATTCCCCCTCCTTTGCCTATATCATGGGCAGATGTATAGGCTTGACTGGCCTTTTGCTGCTCCTCCATCCTTTGAAGCATATAGAGGGTTGAATTCCACCTCGTTACCACCTCTTGCTTCAGATGATGGCAGGGCAGGTTCAGGAATGTTTGGTGGTGCTCCAGTCTTCTGTACGCGGTGGCTGAATGCCGAAAGTGGCCCGCAATTCTTCGGGCCACCGACAGCATCTCTTGCACGCCCCTGTCGTTTTTTAAATTATTCTGCAGCATCAAATTCAATGTATGTGCAAAACATGGGACGTGCTGGAATTTGCCCAGATGTAATGCACGCACAATATTGCTGGCGTTGTCCGATGTCACAAATCCCCAGGAGAGTCCAATTGGGGTAAGCCATTCTGCGATGATCTTCCTCAGTTTCCGTAAGAGGTTGTCAGCTGTGTGCCTCTTCTGGAAAGCAGTGAT
Source organism: Pseudophryne corroboree (assembly GCF_028390025.1). NCBI lineage: Eukaryota > Metazoa > Chordata > Amphibia > Anura > Myobatrachidae > Pseudophryne > Pseudophryne corroboree. Next base: position 195,143,666 of record NC_086446.1, on the reverse strand, counting down.
ACAAAGCGTAGCCTGCCTAGGAACGAGTTGGCGTTTGCGAGATGCTGCTACTGGTGCCGCCGCTGCTGTTCTTGCTGCGGGAGGCAATACATCTACCCAGTGGGCTGTCACAGTCATATAGTCCTGATTCTGCCCTGCTCCACTTGTCCACATGTCCGTGGTTAAGTGGACATTGGGTACAACTGCATTTTTTAGGACACTGGTGAGTCTTTTTCTGAGGTCTGTGTACATTTTCGGTATCGCCTGCCTAGAGAAATGGAACCTAGATGGTATTTGGTACCGGGGACACAGTACCTCAATCAAGTTTCTAGTTGCCTCTGAATTAACGGTGGATACCGGAAACCACGTTTCTCACCGCACAGGCTGCCAAGGCCTGAGTTATCTGCTTTGCAGCAGGATGACTGCTGTGATATTTCATCTTCCTCGCAAAGGACTGTTGGACAGTCAATTGCTTACTGGAAGTAGTACAAGTGGTCTTCCGACTTCCCCTCCGGGATGACGATCGACTTCCAGCAGCTACAACAGCAGTGCCAGCAGCAGTAGGCGTTACACTCAAGGATGCATCGGAGGAATCCCAGGCAGGAGAGAACTCGTCAGACTTGCCAGTGACATGGCCTGCAGGACTATTGGCTTTCCTGGGTAAGGAGGAAATTGACACTGAGGGAGTTGGTGGTGTGGTTTGCAGGAGCTTGGTTACAAGAGGAAGGGATTTAGTGGTCAGTGGACTGCTTCCGCTGTCACCCAAAGTTTTTGAACTTGTCACTGACTTATGATGAATGCGGTCCAGGTGACGTATAAGGGAGGATTTTCCGAGGTGGTTAACGTCCTTACCCCTACTTATTACAGCTTGACAAAGGCAACACACGGCTTGACACCTGTTGTCCGCATTTGTGTTGAAATAAATGCACACCGAAGAGCTGATTTTTTTTGTATTTTGACCAGGCATGTCAATGGCCATATTCGTCCCACGGACAACAGGTGTCTCCCCGGGTGCCTGACTTAAACAAACCACCTCACCATCAGAATCCTCCTTGTCAATTTCCTCCCCAGCGCCAGCAACACCCATATCCTCATCCTGGTTTACTTCAACAGTGACATCTTCAATTTGACTATCAGGAACTGGACTGCGGGTGCTCCTTCCAGCACTTGCAGGGGGCGTGCAAATGGTGGAAGGCGCAAGCTCTTCCCGTCCAGTGTTGGGAAGGTCAGGCATCGCAACCGACACAATTGGACTCTCCTTGGGTATTTGTGATTTAGAAGAACGCACAGTTCTTTGCTGTGCTTTTGCCAGCTTAAGTCTTTTCATTTTTCTAGCGAGAGGATGAGTGCTTCCATCCTCATGTGAAGCTGAACCACTAGCCATGAACATAGGCCAGGGCCTCAGCCGTTCCTTGCCACTCCGTGTCGTAAATGGCATATTGGCAAGTTTACGCTTCTCCTCAGACACTTTTAATTTTGATTTTTGGGTCATTTTACTGAACTTTTGTCTTTTGGATTTTACATGCTCTCTACTATGACATTGGGCATCGGCCTTGGCAGACGACGTTGATGGCATTTCATCGTCTCGGCCATGACTAGTGGCAGCAGCTTCAGCACGAGGTGGAAGTGGATCTTGATCTTTCCCTATTTTAACCTCCACATTTTTGTTCTCCATTTTTTTAATGTGTGGAATTATATGCCAGTAACTATCAATAGCAATGGCCTACTACTATATATACTGCGCACAACTGAAATGCACCACAGGTATGGATGGATAGTATACTTGACGACACAGAGGTAGGTAGAGCAGTGGCCTTCCGTACCGTACTGCTATATATACTGGTGGTCACTGTCAGCAAACTGCAAAACTAAAATGCACCACAGGTATAGAATGTAGATGGATATATACTTAATGACGACACAGAGGTAGATACAGCAGTGGCCTTCCGTACCGTACTGCTATATATAGTATACTGGTGGTCACTGTGTCAGCAAACTGCAAAACTAAAATGCACCACAGGTATAGAATGTAGATGGATAGTATACTTAATGACGACACAGAGGTAGGTACAGCAGTGGCCTTCCATACCGTACTGCTATATATAGTATACTGGTGGTCACTGTGTCAGCAAACTGCAAAACTAAAATGCACCACAGGTATAGAATGTAGATGGATAGTATACTTAATGAATGACGACACAGAGGTAGGTACAGCAGTGGCCTTCCGTACCGTACTGCTATATATAGTATACTGGTGGTCACTGTGTCAGCAAACTGCAAAATTAAAATGCACCACAGGTATAGAATGTAGATGGATAGTATACTTAATGACGACACAGAGGTAGGTACAGCAGTGGCCTTCCGTACCGTACTGCTATATATAGTATACTGGTGGTCACTGTGTCAGCAAACTGCAAAACTAAAATGCACCACAGGTATAGAATGTAGATGGATAGTATACTTAATGACGACACAGAGGTAGGTACAGCAGTGGCCTTCCGTACCGTACTGCTATATATAGTATACTGGTGGTCACTGTGTCAGCAAACTGCAAAACTAAAATGCACCACAGGTATAGAATGTAGATGGATAGTATACTTAATGATGACACAGAGGTAGGCACAGCAGTGGCCTTCCGTACCGTACTGCGATATATAGTATACTGGTGGTCACTGTGTCAGCAAACTGCAAAACTAAAATGCACCACAGGTATAGAATGTAGATGGATAGCATACTTAATGATGACACAGAGGTAGGTACAGCAGTGGCCTTCCGTACCGTACTGCTATAGATACTGGTGGTCACTGTGTCAGCAAACTGCACAACTGAAATGCACCACAGGTATAGAATCTAGATGGATAGTATACTTAATGACGACACAGAGGTAGGTACAGCAGTGGCAGAGGCGGAACTACCGGCAGGGCAAGCAGTGCGTTGCACTGGGGCCCGCCTCTGTCCAGGGGCCCAAGCACGTAATGAGTCAAACTGACTCATTACATGCCGCTGTGCGCTGCGGGCAACCGCTGCCCGCAGCGCACAGCCGCCCACAGAGAAGAGCAGCGGCACGGACGGGGGAAGGAGGAGGACGGAGGTGAAGGAGGGAGCCGCAGCAGCGCTTTGTTACTGGTGGAGGCGCTGCTGCTGCTGCCCCTCTGCTTCACTATAGGCTGTCTTCCGAGAACAGCCTACAGTGAAGCAGGGGGGTAGCAGCAGCAGCGCCTCCAACAATAACACAGCGCTGCTGCGGCTCCCTCCTCCACCTCGTCTACTGCCCGGGAATCGTCAAGCTGCACGAGGAGCCTGAGCCAGCGGAGAGGGTAAGTATGATTCTACTTTCTTTCTTTCTTTCTTTCTTTCTTTCTTTCTTTCTTTCTTTCTTTCTTTCTTTCTTTCTTTCTTTCTTTCTCTTTCTTTCTTTCTTTCTTTCTGTCTCTTTCTTTCTTTATTTGTTGGGACTGCCTGCCGCTATGTGTAAAAATGGGGGACTGCCTACCGCAATGTGTAAAAAGGGTGGACTGCCTGCCGCTATGTGTAAAAATGGGGGACTGCCTGCCGCAATGTGTAAAAATGGGGAATCTGCCTGCCGCAATGTGTAAAAATGGGGAATCTGCCTGCCGCAATGTGTAAAAATGGGGAATCTGCCTGCCGCTATGTGTAAAAAGGGAGAATCTGCCTGCCGCTATGTGTAAAAATGGGGAATCTGCCTGCCGCAATGTGTAAAAACGGGGGACTGCCTGCCGCAATGTGTAAAAAGGGGGAATCTGCCTGCCGTAATGTGTAAAAATGGAGGACTGCCTGCCGCAATGTGTAAAAACGGGGGACTGCCTGCCGCAACGTGTAAAAAGGGGGAATCTGCCTGCCGCAATGTGTAAAAATGGGGGACTGCCTGCCGCAATGTGTAAAAATGGTGAATCTGCCTGCCGCAATGTGTAAAAAGGGGGGACTGCCTGCCGCAATGTGTTAAAATGGGAAATCTGCCTGCCGCAATGTGTTAAAATGGGGAATCTGCCTGCCGCAATGTGTAAAAATGGGGAATCTGCCTGCCGCAATGTGTAAAAATGGGGAATCTGCCTGCCGCTATGTGTAAAAAGGGAGAATCTGCCTGCCGCTACGTGTAAAAATGGGGAATCTGCCTGCCGCAATGTGTAAAAACGGGGGACTGCCTGCCGCAACGTGTAAAAAGGGGGAATCTGCCTGCCGTAATGTGTAAAAATGGGAAATCTGCCTGCCGCAATGTGTAAAAACGGGGGACTGCCTGCCGCAACGTGTAAAAAGGGGGAATCTGCCTGCCGTAATGTGTAACAAGGGCACGCTGTCTGCCGTAATGTGTAACAAGGGCACGCTGTCTGCCGTAATGTGTAACAAGGGCACGCTGTCTGCCGTAATGTGTAACAAGGGCACGCTGTCTGCCGCTATGTGTAAAAAGTGTACGTTGTCTGCCGTTATGTGTAAAAAGTGTACGCTGTCTGCCGTAATGTGTAAAAAGGGGACGCTGTCTGCCGTAATGTGTAAAAAGGGGGACGCTGTCTGCCGTTATGTGTAAAAAGTGTACGCTGTCTGCCGCTATGTTTAACAAGGGCACGCTGTCTGCCGTTATGTGTAAAAAGTGTACGCTGTCTGCCGTAATGTGTAAAAAGTGCACGCTGTCTGCCGCTATGTGTAACAAGGGCACGCTGTCTGCCGTTATGTGTAAAAAGGGGACGCTGTCTGCCGTAATGTATAAAAAGGGGGACGCTGTCTGCTGTAATGTGTAAAAAGGGGACGCTGTCTGCCGTAATGTGTAAAAAGAGGAATCTGTTCGCTGTAAGGTGTAAAAGGGTCTCTACCTGGTGTAGTGGTGCTACTGTGCGGCGTAATTTGAAGAATGGAGACTACTGTGCACCGTTTTAAGAATTGGTATTATTTTGTGGCCACACCCCTTCCCCGCGAAGCCACGCCACTATGTATTTTTGCGCGCACCTAAGGCGCGCACTGCCCCTGTTTTGCATGCAGGGGTGGGGCTCCGATGACGTTTCTTGCACACAGTGCTAAAATGTCTAGTTACGGCACTGTTGCTAGGTATCCATTTCTCTGGCCCTGAGCAGGTCCCCCTCACCAGATCCTCTCAAGGGGTGAGGGGGTGGACTTGGATGGGATGGGGGGGGCCCAAAGCATTTTGTCGCACCTGGGCCCACCGCTTGCTAGTTCCGCCACTGAGCAGTGGCCTACTGTACCGTAATGCTATGTATTATATACTGGTGGTCACTGGTCAGCAAAACTCTGCACTGTACTCCTCCTATATAATATTATACTGGTGGTCCCCAGTCCCCACAATAAAGCAGCACACTGAGCACAGATATGGAGTGTTTTTCAGGCAGACAACGTATACTGGTGGTCACTGTCAGCAAAACTCTGCACTGTACTCCTGCTATATAATACAGCTGCTCCCCAGTGCCCACAATTAAGCAGTGTGAGCACAGATATATGCAGCACACTGAGCACAGATATGTAGCATTTTTTTCAGGCAGAGAACGGATAACTGGTGGTCACTGATCAGCAAAACTCTGCACTGTACTCCTCCTATATTATACAGCTGCTCCCCAGCCCTCCCCACAATTAAGCAATAGTGCACAATCAAGTTCAACAATAACGGAGAGGACGCCAGCCACGTCCTCTCCCTAACATTTCCAATGCAAGAGTGATAATGGCGGCGACGTGCGGCTGCTTATATAGAATCCGAATCTCGCGAGAATCCGACAGCGGGGTGATGACGTTCGGGCACGCTCGGGTTAACCGAGCCATACGGGAGAATCCGAGTATGGCTCGGACCCGTGTAAAAAGGGTGAAGTTCGGGGGGTGGTTCGGTTTCCGAGAAACGGAACACGCTCATCACTAATATTAAGCAAACATTGGAATAAAGTACATTTTGTTAATATATTGTTTGAATTACAGAAAGTAGCACATATTTGAAATATTCAGTTTGCACCAAGACACATAATATTATCCACTTATGTATTTAAGTAATGCTGTACACTACATATCAATGAACAGATGAAAAAAGATTACTTTCAGTTCATACTGTATATTGAAGAATATGTTGGATCTCTTATATAAGAATGCTAAACTATGAGATACCAAACGAATATCAAAATATTGTTTTCCTTATACTTGGGTCTATTCATGAAGCAGTCAAAAGTGTGGAGAAGTGAGCCAGTGGAGAAGTTGCTCATGGCGACCAATCAGCATTGAAGTAACATTTATCATTTGCATACTATAAAATGATTCAGAGCAGCTGATTGGTTGCCGTGGGCAACTTCTCCACTGGCTCACTTCTCCACTATTTTCACTGCTTCATGAATAGACCCCCTAATCTGCTAATAAAACATTTCAATATTGCTAATGTATACAATAATAGCAAAAATAATAAACAATATATTTCTATATGCAACTGGACCCTGGATCCTAGTTGGACAATAAACAATGGACAAAAAATAAGAATTTACTTACCGATAATTCTATTTCTCGGAGTCCGTAGTGGATGCTGGGGTTCCTGAAAGGACCATGGGGAATAGCGGCTCCGCAGGAGACAGGGCACAAAAGTTAAGCTTTAGGATCAGGTGGTGTGCACTGGCTCCTCCCCCTATGACCCTCCTCCAAGCCTCAGTTAGGATACTGTGCCCGGACGAGCGTACATAATAAGGAAGGATTTTGAATCCCGGGTAAGACTCATACCAGCCACACCAATCACTCTGTACAACCTGTGATCTGAACCCAGTTAACAGTATGAAAACAGAGGAGCCTCTGAAAGATGGCTCACTACAATAATAACCCGATTTAGTTAACAATAACTATGTACAAGTATTGCAGATAATCCGCACTTGGGATGGGCGCCCAGCATCCACTACGGACTCCGAGAAATAGAATTATCGGTAAGTAAATTCTTATTTTCTCTATCGTCCTAGTGGATGCTGGGGTTCCTGAAAGGACCATGGGGATTATACCAAAGCTCCCAAACGGGCGGGAGAGTGCGGATGACTCTGCAGCACCGAATGAGAGAACTCCAGGTCCTCCTTAGCCAGGGTATCAAATTTGTAGTATTTTACAAACGTGTTCTCCCCCGACCACGTAGCCGCTCGGCAAAGTTGTAAAGCCGAGACCCCTCGGGCAGCCGCCCAAGATGAGCCCACCTTTTTTGTGGAATGGGCATTTACATATTTTTGGCTGTGGCAAGCCTGCCACAGAATGTGCAAGCTGAATTGTACTACAAATCCAACGAGCAATAGTCTGCTTAAAAGTAGAGATGAGCGCCTGAAATTTTTCGGGTTTTGTGTTTTGGTTTTGGGTTCGGTTCCGCGGCCGTGTTTTGGGTTCGAACGCGTTTTGGCAAAACCTCACCAAATTTTTTTTGTCGGATTCGGGTGTGTTTTGGATTCGGGTGTTTTTTTCAAAAAACCCTAAAAAACAGCTTAAATCATAGAATTTGGGGGTAATTTTGATCCCAAAGTATTATTAACCTCAAAAAACATAATTTACACTCATTTTCAGCCTATTCTGAACACATCACACCTCACAATATTATTTTTAGTCCTAAAATTTGCACCGAGGTCGCTGTGTGAGTAAGATAAGCGACCCTAGTGGCCGACACAAACACCGGGCCCATCTAGGAGTGGCACTGCAGTGTCACGCAGGATGTCCCTTCCAAAAAACCCTCCCCAAACAGCACATGACGCAAAGAAAAAAAGAGGCACAATGAGGTAGCTGACTGTGTGAGAAAGATAAGCGACCCTAGTGGCCGACACAAACACCGGGCCCATCTAGGAGTGGCACTGCAGTGTCACGCAGGATGTCCCTTCCAAAAAACCCTCCCCAATCAGCACATGATGCAAAGAAAAAGAAAAGAAAAAAGAGGTGCAAGATGGAATTATCCTTGGGCCCTCCCACCCACCCTTATGTTGTATAAACAAAACAGGACATGCACACTTTAACCAACCCATCATTTCAGTGACAGGGTCTGCCACACGACTGTGACTGATATGACGGGTTGGTTTGGACCCCCCCCAAAAAAGAAGCAATTAATCTCTCCTTGCACAAACTGGCTCTACAGAGGCAAGATGTCCACCTCATCTTCACCCTCCGATATATCACCGTGTACATCCCCCTCCTCACAGATTATCAATTCGTCCCCACTGGAATCCACCATCTCAGCTCCCTGTGTACTTTGTGGAGGCAATTGCTGCTGGTCAATGTCTCCGCGGAGGAATTGATTATAATTCATTTTAATGAACATCATCTTCTCCACATTTTCTGGATGTAACCTCGTACGCCGATTGCTGACAAGGTGAGCGGCGGCACTAAACACTCTTTCGGAGTACACACTTGTGGGAGGGCAACTTAGGTAGAATAAAGCCAGTTTGTGCAAGGGCCTCCAAATTGCCTCTTTTTCCTGCCAGTATAAGTACGGACTGTGTGACGTGCCTACTTGGATGCGGTCACTCATATAATCCTCCACCATTCTATCAATGTTGAGAGAATCATATGCAGTGACAGTAGACGACATGTCCGTAATCGTTGTCAGGTCCTTCAGTCCGGACCAGATGTCAGCATCAGCAGTCGCTCCAGACTGCCCTGCATCACCGCCAGCGGGTGGGCTCGGAATTCTGAGCCTTTTCCTCGCACCCCCAGTTGCGGGAGAATGTGAAGGAGGAGATGTTGACAGGTCGCGTTCCGCTTGACTTGACAATTTTGTCACCAGCAGGTCTTTCAACCCCAGCAGACCTGTGTCTGCCGGAAAGAGAGATCCAAGGTAGGCTTTAAATCTAGGATCGAGCACGGTGGCCAAAATGTAGTGCTCTGATTTCAACAGATTGACCACCCGTGAATCCTTGTTAAGCGAATTAAGGGCTGCATCCACAAGTCCCACATGCCTAGCGGAATCGCTCCGTGTTAGCTCCTTCTTCAATGCCTCCAGCTTCTTCTGCAAAAGCCTGATGAGGGGAATGACCTGACTCAGGCTGGCAGTGTCTGAACTGACTTCACGTGTGGCAAGTTCAAAGGGCATCAGAACCTTGCACAACGTTGAAATCATTCTCCACTGCACTTGAGACAGGTGCATTCCATCTCCTATATCGTGCTCAATTGTATAGGCTTGAATGGCCTTTTGCTGCTCCTCCAACCTCTGAAGCATATAGAGGGTTGAATTCCACCTCGTTACCACTTCTTGCTTCAGATGATGGCAGGGCAGGTTCAGTAGTTTTTGGTGGTGCTCCAGTCTTCTGTACGTGGTGCCTGTACGCCGAAAGTGTCCCGCAATTCTTCTGGCCACCGACAGCATCTCTTGCACGCCCCTGTCGTTTTTTAAAAAATTCTGCACCACCAAATTCAAGGTATGTGCAAAACATGGGACGTGCTGGAATTTGCCCATATTTAATGCACACACAATATTGCTGGCGTTGTCCGATGCCACAAATCCACAGGAGAGTCCAATTGGGGTAAGCCATTCCGCGATGATCTTCCTCAGTTGCCGTAAGAGGTTTTCAGCTGTGTGCGTATTCTGGAAAGCGGTGATACAAAGCGTAGCCTGCCTAGGAAAGAGTTGGCGTTTACGAGATGCTGCTACTGGTGCCGCCGCTGCTGTTCTTGCGGCGGGAGTCCATACATCTACCCAGTGGGCTGTCACAGTCATATAGTCCTGACCCTGCCCTGCTCCACTTGTCCACATGTCCGTGGTTAAGTGGACATTGGGTACAACTGCATTTTTTAGGACACTGGTGAGTCTTTTTCTGACGTCCGTGTACATTCTCGGTATCGCCTGCCTAGAGAAGTGGAACCTAGATGGTATTTGGTAACGGGGGCACACTGCCTCAATAAATTGTCTAGTTCCCTGTGAACTAACGGCGGATACCGGACGCACGTCTAACACCAACATAGTTGTCAAGGACTCAGTTATCCGCTTTGCAGTAGGATGACTGCTGTGATATTTCATCTTCCTCGCAAAGGACTGTTGAACAGTCAATTGCTTACTGGAAGTAGTACAAGTGGGCTTACGACTTCCCCTCTGGGATGACCATCGACTCCCAGCGGCAACAACAGCAGCGCCAGCAGCAGTAGGCGTTACACGCAAGGATGCATCGGAGGAATCCCAGGCAGGAGAGGACTCGTCAGACTTGCCAGTGACATGGCCTGCAGGACTATTGGCATTCCTGGGGAAGGAGGAAATTGACACTGAGGGAGTTGGTGGGGTGGTTTGCGTGAGCTTGGTTACAAGAGGAAGGGATTTACTGGTCAGTGGACTGCTTCCGCTGTCACCCAAAGTTTTTGAACTTGTCACTGACTTATTATGAATGCGCTGCAGGTGACGTATAAGGGAGGATGTTCCGAGGTGGTTAACGTCCTTACCCCTACTTATTACAGCTTGACAAAGGGAACACACGGCTTGACACCTGTTGTCCGCATTTCTGGTGAAATACCTCCACACCGAAGAGCTGATTTTTTTGGTATTTTCACCTGGCATGTCAACGGCCATATTCCTCCCACGGACAACAGGTGTCTCCCCGGGTGCCTGACTTAAACAAACCACCTCACCATCAGAATCCTCCTGGTCAATTTCCTCCCCAGCGCCAGCAACACCCATATCCTCCTCATCCTGGTGTACTTCAACACTGACATCTTCAATCTGACTATCAGGAACTGGACTGCGGGTGCTCCTTCCAGCACTTGCAGGGGGCATGCAAATAGTGGAAGGCGCATGCTCTTCACGTCCAGTGTTGGGAAGGTCAGGCATCGCAAGCGACACAATTGGACTCTCCTTGTGGATTTGGGATTTCAAAGAACGCACAGTTCTTTGCGGTGCTTTTGCCAGCTTGAGTCTTTTCAGTTTTCTAGCGAGAGGCTGAGTGCTTCCATCCTCATGTGAAGCTGAACCACTAGCCATGAACATAGGCCAGGGCCTCAGCCGTTCCTTGCCACTCCGTGTGGTAAATGGCATATTGGCAAGTTTACGCTTCTCCTCCGACAATTTTATTTTAGGTTTTGGAGTCCTTTTTTTTCTGATATTTGGTGTTTTGGATTTGACATGCTCTGTACTATGACATTGGGCATCGGCCTTGGCAGACGACGTTGCTGGCATTTCATCGTCTCGGCCATGACTAGTGGCAGCAGCTTCAGCACGAGGTGGAAGTGGATCTTGATCTTTCCCTAATTTTGGAACCTCAACTTTTTTGTTCTCCATATTTTATAGGCAGAACTAAAAGGCACCTCAGGTAAACAATGGAGATGGATGGATTGGATACTAGTATACAATTATGGACGGACTGCCACGGTTAGGTGGTATAAAAAAACCACGGTTAGGTGGTATATATTATAATAATAATACAATTATGGATGGACGGACTGCCTGCCGACTGCCGACACAGAGGTAGCCACAGCCGTGAACTACCGCACTGTACACTGGTTGATAAAGAGATAGTAGTATACTCGTAACAACTAGTATGACACTATGACGACGGTATAAAGAAAGAAAAAAAAATACCACAGTTAGGTGGTATATATTATAATAATAATACAATTATGGATGGACGGACTGCCTGCCGACTGCCGACACAGAGGTAGCCACAGCCGTGAACTACCGCACTGTACACTGGTTGATAAAGAGATAGTAGTATACTCGTAACAACTAGTATGACACTATGACGACGGTATAAAGAAAGAAAAAAAAATACCACAGTTAGGTGGTATATATTATAATAATAATACAATTATGGATGGACGGACTGCCTGCCGACTGCCGACACAGAGGTAGCCACAGCCGTGAACTACCGCACTGTACACTGGTTGACAAAGAGATAGTAGTATACTCGTAACAACTAGTATGACACTATGACGACGGTATAAAGAATGAAAAAAAAACCACGGTTAGGTGGTATATATTATAATAATAATACAATTATGGATGGACGGACTGCCTGCCGACTGCCGACACAGAGGTAGCCACAGCCGTGAACTACCGCACTGTACACTGGTTGATAAAGAGATAGTAGTATACTCGTAACAACTAGTATGACACTATGACGACGGTATAAAGAAAGAAAAAAAAATACCACAGTTAGGTGGTATATATTATAATAATAATACAATTATGGATGGACGGACTGCCTGCCGACTGCCGACACAGAGGTAGCCACAGCCGTGAACTACCGCACTGTACACTGGTTGATAAAGAGATAGTAGTATACTCGTAACAACTAGTATGACACTATGACGACGGTATAAAGAATGAAAAAAAAACCACGGTTAGGTGGTATATATTATAATAATAATACAATTATGGATGGACGGACTGCCTGCCGACTGCCAACACAGAGGTAGCCACAGCCGTGAACTACCGCACTGTACACTGGTTGATAAAGAGATAGTAGTATACTCGTAACAACTAGTATGACACTATGACGGTATAAAGAATGAAAAAAAAACCACGGTTAGGTGGTATATATTATAATAATAATACAATTATGGATGGACGGACTGCCTGCCGACTGCCGACACAGAGGTAGCCACAGCCGTGAACTACCGCACTGTACACTGGTTGATAAAGAGATAGTAGTATACTCGTAACAACTAGTATGACACTATGACGACGGTATAAAGAAAGAAAAAAAAATACCACGGTTAGGTGGTATATATTGTAATACAATTATGGATGGACGGACTGCCTGCCGAGTTCCGACTGCCGACACAGAGGTAGCCACAGCCGTGAACTACCGCACTGTACTGTGTCTGCTGCTAATATAGACTGGTTGATAAAGAGATAGTATACAATACATACAACAATATACTACTATACTGGTGGTCAGGCACTGGTCACCACTAGTCACACTGGCAGTGGCACTCCTGCAGCAAAAGTGTGCACTGTTTAATTTTAAATTAATATAATATTATGTACTCCTGGGGGCTCCTGCTATAACAACCTGCAGTGCTCCCCAGTCTCCCCCACAATTATTATAAGCTTTGCCTTTTATACATTGATGTGCAGCACACTGGGCTGAGCTGAGTGCACACAGACTGAGTCACACTGTGTGACTGGCTGCTGCTGTGTATCGTTTTTTTTCAGGCAGAGAACGGATATAGCAGAGAACGGATATATTATATTAAAATAAATAAAAGTTAACTAACAACAACTGCACTGGTCACTGTGGTAAACTCTGTCTGACTCTGCACAATCTCTCTCTCTCTTCTAATCTAATTTCTAAAGGAGAGGACGCCAGCCACGTCCTCTCCCTATCAATCTCAATGCACGTGTGAAAATGGCGGCGACGCGCGGCTCCTTATATAGAATCCGAGTCTCGCGAGAATCCGACAGCGTCATGATGACGTTCGGGCGCGCTCGGGTTAACCGAGCAAGGCGGGAGGATCCGAGTCTGCTCGGACCCGTAAAAAAAACATGAAGTTCGTGCGGGTTCGGTTTCAGAGAAACCGAACCCGCTCATCTCTACTTAAAAGCAGGGGCACCCAGCTTGTTGGGTGCCTACAGGATAAAACAGCAAGTCAGATTTCCTGACTCCAGCCGACCAGGAAAACTATATTTTCAGGGCCCTGACAACATCCAGCAACTTGGAGTCCTCCAAGTCCCTAGTAGCCGCAGGTACCACAATAAGCTGGTTCAGGTGCAACGCTGACACCACCTTAGGGATAAACTGGGGACGAGTCCGCAGCTTTGCTCTGTCCGAATGGACAATCAGATATGGCTTTGTGAGACAAAGCCGCCAATTTTGACACTCGCCTGGCCGAGGCCAGGGCCAACATCATGGTCACTTTCCATGTGAGATATATCAAATCCACAGATTTGAGTGGTTTAAACCAATGTGATTTTTGGAATCCCCAAAACTACGTTGAGATCCCCCAGTGCCACTGGAGACATCAAAAGGGGTTGTATATGCAGTACTCCCTTAACAAACTTCTGGACTTCAGGAACTGAAGCCAATTCTTTCTGGAAGAAAATCGACAGGCCGAAATTTGAACCTTAATGGACCCCAATTTGAGGCCCATAGACACTCCTGTTTGCAGGAAATATAGGAATTAACCTAGTTGAAATTCTTCCGTGGAGCCTTCCTGGCCTCACACCATGGAACATATTTTCACCTAAACTGTGATAATGTTGTGCGGTCACCTCCTTCCTGGCTCTGACCAGGGTAGGGATGACCTCTTCCGGAATGCCTTTTTCCCTTAGGATCCGGCGTTCACCCGCCCCTGCGTCAACGCAGCTGCGGTAAGTCTTGGAACAGACATGATTCTTGCTGAATCAAGACCCTTCTTATCTCTTGAAGTTCCGGTTACCAAGTCCTTCTTGGCCAAACCGGAGCCACGAGTATAATTCTTACTCCTCTCCTTCCTATAATTCTCAATACCCTGGGTATGAGAGGCAGAGGAGGGAACACATACCCGACTGGTACACCCACGGTGTTACCAGAGCGACCCAGCTATTGCCTGAGGGTCTCTTGACCTGGCGCTTCAGGTGAGACGCCATCTTATGACCACCTTTGGTCTTTCCCAACGGTTTACAATCATGTGGAAACATCCAGATGAAGTTCCCACTTTTCCGAGTGGAATTCATTCCTGCTGAGGAAATTCAGTTTTCCACTCCCGGAATGAACACTGCTGACAGTGTTATCACATGATTTTTCGCTCAGCGAGAAGTTCTTGCTGTCATTGCCCTCCTGCTTCTTGTGCCGCCCCGTCTGTTTACGTGGGCGACTGCCATGATGATGTCCGACCAGATCAGCACCGACTGACTTTGAAGCAGAGGTCTTCCTAGGCTCAGAGCATTGTAAATTGCTCTTAGCTCCAGTATATTCATGTGGAGAAAAAGTCTCCAGACTTGATCACACTCCTTGGAAATTTCTTCCCTGTGTGACTGCTTCCCAGCCTCTCAGGCTGGCATCCGTGGTCACCAGAACACAGTCCTGAATGCTGAATGTGCTGTCCTCTAGAAGATGAGCACTCTGCAGCCCCCACAGAAGAGACACCCTTGTCCTTGGAGACAGGATTATCTGCTGATGCATCTGAAGATGCGATCCGGACCATTCGTCCAGCAAATCCCCCTGAAAAATTTTTGCGTGAGATCTGCCGAATGGAATTGCTTCGTAAGAAGCCACCATTTTTCCCAGGACTCCTGTGCATTGATGCACTGATACTTGGCCTGGTTTTAGGAGGTTTCTGACTAGTTCGGATAACTCCCTGGCTTTCTCCTCCAGGAGAAACACCTTTTTCTGGACTATGCCCAGAATCATTCCTAGGAACAGCAGACGTATCGTCGGAAAAACGCTGCGATTTTTGGAATATTTAGAATCCACTCGTGCTGTCGTAGAACTACTTTAGATAGTGCTATTCCGACCTCCAACTGTTCTCTGGACCTTTCCCTTTTCAGGATATCGTCCAAGTAAGGGATAATTAAGATGCCCTTTTCTTTTGAAGAGAGTCATCTTTTCGGCCATTACCTTGGTAAAGGCCCGGGGTGCCGTGGATAATTCAACGGCAGCGTCAGAAACTGATATTGACAGTTCTGTACCACGAACCATAGGTACCCTTGTTGAGAAGGGCAAATTTGGACATGTAGGTAATCCTTGATGTCCAGGGACACCATATAGTCCCCTTTTTTCCGGTTCGCTATCACTGTTCTGAGTGACTCCATCTTGATTTGAACCTTTGTATGTAAGTGTTCAAAGATTTCAGATTTAGAATATGTCTCACCAAGCCGTCTGGCTTCAGTACCACAATATAGTGTGGAAGACTAATACCCTTTTCCTTGATTGTAGGAGGGGTACTTTGATTATCACCTGCTGGAAATACAGCTTGTGAATTTTTTCCCAATACTGCCTCCCTGTCGGAGGGAGCCTTTAGTAAAGCAGACTTCAGGAACCTGCGAGGAAAAAATGTCTCGAATCTCCAAACTGTACCCCTGGGATAATACTTTGTACGATCTAGGGGTCAACTTGCGAGTGATCCCACTGCACGCTGAGACTCTTGAGACGACCCCCCCACCTCACCTGAGTCAGCTTGCACGGCCCCAGCGTCCTGCTGAGGACTTGGCAGACTCGGTGGAGGGCTTCTGTTCCTGGAAAGGGGCTGCCTTCTGCAGTCTACTTCCCTTTCCTCTATGTCTGGGCAGATATGACTGGCCTTTTGCCCGCATGCCCCTATGGGAACGGAAAGATTGAGGCTGAAAAGACAGTGTCTTTTTCTGCTGAGATGTGACTTGGGGTAAAAAGGTTGGATTTCCCAGCTGTTGCCGTGGCCCCCAGGTCCGATGGACCGACCCCAAGTACCTCCTCTCCTTTATACGACCATACTTTCATGTGCCGTATGGGATCTGCATCACCTGACCACTGTCGTGTCCATAACATCTTCTGACAGATATGGACAACGCACTTATCTTGATGCCAGAGTGCAAATATCCCTCTGTGCATCTCGCATATATATATATATATATATATATATATATATATATATAGACTGCATCCTATTAAATGCTCTATATCACAAAAATATTTTCAGTCAGGGAATCCGACCAAGCCAACCCAGCACTGCATTTCCAGGCTGAGACGATCGCTGGTCGCAGTATAACCACCGTATGTGTGTATATACTTTTTAGGATATTACTCCAGCTTCATATCAGCTGGCTCCTTGAGGGCGGCCGTATCTGGAGACGGTAACGCCACATGATAAGCGTGTGAGCGCCTTATCCACCCTAAGGGGTGTTTCCCAACGCGCCCTACCTTCTGGCGGGAAAAGGTATAACGCCAATATTTGCTATCGGGGTAAACCCACGCCTCATCACACACTTCATTTTATTTTATCTGATTCAGGAAAAACTACGGTAGTTTTTTCACTCCCACATAATACCCATCTTTGTGGTACTTGTAGTATCAGAAATATGTAACAACTCCTTCATTGCCCTTAACGTGTGGCCCTAATGAGGAATACGTTTGTTTATTCACCGTCGACACTGGATTCAGTGTCCGTGTCTGTGTCTGTGTCGACCGACTAAGGTAAACGGGCGTTTTAAACCCCTGACGGTGTTTTTGAGACGTCTGGACCGGTACTAATTGTTTGTCGGCCGTCTCATGTCGTCAACCGACCTTGCAGCGTGTTGACATTATCACGTAATTCCCTAAATAAGCCATCCATTCCGGTGTCGACTCCCTAGAGAGTGACATCACCATTACAGGCAATTGCTCCGCCTCCTCACCAACATCGTCCTCATACATGTCGACACACACGTACCGACACACAGCACACACACAGGGAATGCTCTGATAGAGGACAGGACCCACTAGCCCTTTGGAGAGACAGAGGGAGAGTTTGCCAGCACACACCAAAAACGCTATAATTATATAGGGACAACCTTATATAAGTGTTTTCCCTTATAGCATCTTTATATATATTTCTAACGCCAAATTAATGCCCCCCCTCTCTGTTTTAACCCTGTTTCTGTAGTGCAGTGCAGGGGAGAGCCTGGGAGCCTTCCCTCCAGCCTTTCTGTGAGGGGAAAATGGCGCTGTGTGCTGAGGAGATAGGCCCCGCCCCTTTTTCGGCGGGCTCGTCTCCCGCTCTTTAACGGATTCTGGCAGGGGTTAAATATCTCCATATAGCCCCCGGAGGCTATATGTGAGGTATTTTTTGCCAAAAAATAGGTTTACATTGCTTCCCAGGGCGCCCCCCCCCAGCGCCCTGCACCCTCAGTGACTGCCGTGTGAAGTGTGCTGAGAGCAATGGCGCACAGCTGCAGTGCTGTGCGCTACCTTAAGAAGACTGAGGAGTCTTCTGCCGCCGATTCTGGACCTTCTTCTCTTTTCAGCATCTGCAAGGGGGCCGGCGGCGAGGCTCCGGTGACCATCCAGGCTGTACCTGTGATCGTCCCTCTGGAGCTAATGTCCAGTAGCCAAAGAAGCCAATCCATCCTGCACGCAGGTGAGTTCACTTCTTCTCCCCTAAGTCCCTCGTTGCAGTGATCCTGTTGCCAGCAGTACTCACTGTAAAATAAAAAACCTAAGCTAAACTTTTCTAAGCAGCTCTTTAGGAGAGCCACCTAGATTGCACCCTTCTCGGACGGGCACAAAAACCTAACTGAGGCTTGGAGGAGGGTCATAGGGGGAGGAGCCAGTGCACACCACCTGATCCTAAAGCTTAACTTTTGTGCCCTGTCTCCTGCGGAGCCGCTATTCCCCATGGTCCTTTCAGGAACCCCAGCATCCACTAGGACGATAGAGAAAACTCTGTAACCTGACAAATGCTGTATAATGGAGACTAATATGAATGATAATGCAGAGTAAACGGGAGAAAGAGGAGAATACCAGAAACCTGCCACCTAAGCAAGGCAATACATTTTAGACCAAAACTGCGCTTAGAGGCCTCATAAAAAAAAAGTAATGACTGTGAGCTCTGTTAGTTAGCATTGCTTTGCCTGGGAAAGAGGTAAGGTTTGACGGCAATAGACACTAAGTAGTAGGATGTCTGAAACTGTATACCAAGGTATGCAGAGACTGATTAAGTGTGTCACTCATGAAATAAGGGTAAAATAAGTGATATGATGGACTTTCAGAGAGGAATGATTGTTGGTGCTCACAGCAGAAGAATGAGGAAATCGGCTGCACTGGTGAGTTGTTTGAAGGCAGCAATTTTTAAAGTGCACACAGATTATTGTAGATCAGCAGACAAAAAACTGCATCTGAGCATAAGGCCTATGATCATAAATGGATACTGGATGGTTGAGACAGAGAATGGGCAGATTTATCAAATCCCACAGATTGGCAACAGTGCATTACATTATGGATAATCTGTATCATGTACCACTTCAGGTGGCCTCTCTATAACCAGTATGCCACACATTTCATTGTATGGACTACAGAAGCAGAAGGCTGTCAATACGCCATTGCTATCTGCTGCAAGCAAGGTGAAACACCTCCAGGTTGCCCAGGAACACAGGAATTTCACAATAAATGATTGGAAATGAGTAGTGTGGTCTCATGGATCATGTTTTAAATTAAACCATGCAGATGGTAGGGTGAGGACATGAAGGCAACAGCATGAAAGCATAGATCCTTCTTGCATTACAAAAGCAAGAAGAAGAAAGTACTTTCTTGGCAGGGCACTCACCTACCTTGTTATAGAAATTATGACTTTTCTGAAACTTAACATTTACTGATGAATGTTAAAATAATTGGAGATCAAAGAACAGGACAAAGGTAAAACCAACAACATTAAAAAGGGCATAGATCTTCGATTGCTCTTATTGGTTCACAAACAGTTTCACAACTAACTTGAGAGATGCAGTTGGTGTGTAATTAGTTGAGATTTTGTATTCCACTTGATCTTAGTTCACAGTATGTGCAGGGCCGGCCCAAGCTTAATATTTTTGGTAAGCAAATATTCATTTTGGCACCCGTTGATGGGATAAACTTTTTAAAGGGACAGCGCATGCCTAAGACGCGCGCCGTAAAAAAGGGTGTGGTCTCACAAGGAAAGGTGGAGGCCACACAATGGTACCCCCAAGGGTACATTGCAGTGGTGCAAGTAAAAAAAAGTCTTATAGGTACTGTGCTTTGGCACGTGCGTCAAAAAAATGGGTATGGCCAAATGCCACATGGGGCGTGGCCAATGAAAATGGGGGTGTTATACACATGGGGAGGCCAGATACACATATTCCCCCACAGTGCCAGATACACCTCCACCATGCCAGATATGGTCCTACAGTGCCAGATGCACAAATGCCCCACAGTGCCAGATGCACAAATGCCCCCACTGTGCCAGATACACATATGCCAGATATGCCCCCACAGTGCCAGATACACATATGCCCCCACAGTGCCAGATATGCCCAAACACTCCAGATATGCCCCCACTTTGCCAGATACACATGCCCCCAGAGTGCCGGATATGCTCCCAGAGTGCCAGACACACATGCCCCCAGAGTGCCAGATATTCCCCAGCAGTGCAACTCATCATTATTGCTGCTGCCTGGGGCTGGCACTATCTTTTGCTGCTGGGGAGAGGAGAGCGCAATACGCGCCCCTCTTGCCCCTCTCTCCTGACCTCAATCCAGTCTCCATGCCCTGCTTCTGCGGTATCCTGTATATTAGATCTGGCGGCGGCTCCTGATTGGCTGACGGTCAGCGAGCTTTGATTGGCTCACGAACCAGTGTTTCAGTGCACGCTGCTGCCGCCGGACTCAGGGGACTCAGGCAGGAGAGGAGAGGTACATGCTGTGCTCTCCTATCTCCAACACCCTGTGTCTGCAAGATGGCGGCCCATCGGTACGGCACACCGGCTGGGAATTTCTTACCGGTACGCCATACTGCCATACTTGCAGCACTGGTACATTGAGATAGTGGGTGACAGGGAGATATTGGTAGACTGGGGAGGCAGGGGTGAAAGGGAGATGGTGGGTAACTGGGGAGGCAGGGGTGACAGCGAGATGGGTGACTGGGGAGACAGGGATGATGGAGATAGTATGTAACTGGAGAGGCAGGGGTGACAGGAACACCGTAATGTCACAGTCCTATACTCATTATTCTGACCCAGCAGCACAAAGTAGGTAAATTCCTAGCAGGCACCCAGAGGCAAAATAGAGTTGCCCCCACCTGTGTAGAAACTACTGTACACTCCCATGCAGCACTTGTAACAACTACACTGCCATTTAGTACACAAACAAGCACAAATCTATTCTTACCAAGAGAAGACATTCAGCAGCAGCTCCTCAGTCACGATGTGTCATCTATAGGGGGTGGAGTTTGTAATGATTGACAGGCTGGCACTCCAAGCCAAAGTAAGTACCCCAGGAGAGGGCAGGGGTGGCTACCACACTGCCTGTGTGTGCCACAACTGTGATGCTAACAGGCTCAGCAGCTCAGAGTGAATCATTGGTGCGCAGTGTCTGAGGAGGTCTTAAGTGTAATAAGGACTGCATCCATCCATCCTCTTGTGCCCAGGTAACAGTAAACATCAGAGAGAGCATGTCTGCACTATGTTCCAGCCATTCCTCCTCACTGGCCTGCAGATGGGGTGTTTCAGCTGTGGAGTTGATTTGTCGCAGCAGTGCATATATTAAGTAGTGATGTGCACCGGACATTTTTCGGGTTTTGTGTTTTGGTTTTGGATTCGGTTCCGCAGCCTTGTTTTGGATTCGGACGCGTTTTGGCAAAACCTCACTGAAAATTTTTCGTCGGATTCGGGTGTGTTTTGGATTCGGGTGTTTTTTACAAAAAACCCTAAAAAACAGCTTAAATCATAGAATTTGGGGGTCATTTTGATCCCATAGTATTATTAACCTCAATAACCATAATTTCCACTCATTTCCAGTCTATTCTGAACACCTCACAATATTATTTTTAGTCCTAAAATTTGCACCGAGGTCGCTGGATGGCTAAGCTAAGCGACACAAGTGGCCGACACAAACACCTGCCCATCTAGGAGTGGCACTGCAGTGTCAGGCAGGATGGCACTTCAAAAAAATAGTCCCTAAACAGAACATGATGCAAAGAAAAAAAGAGGCGCACCAAGGTCGCTGTGTGACTAAGCTAAGCGACACAAGTGGCCGACACAAACACCTGGCCCATCTAGGAGTGGCACTGCAGTGTCAGGCAGTATGGCACTTCAAAAAAATTGTCCCCAAACAGCACATGATGCAAAGAAAAAAAGAGGCGCACCAAGGTTGCTGTGTGACTAAGCTAATCGACACAAGTGGCCGACACAAACAACTGGCCCATCTAGGAGTGGCACTGCAGTGTCAGGCAGGATGGCACTTCAAAAAAATTTTCCCCAAACAGCACATGATGCAAAGAAAAATTAAAGAAAAAAGAGGTGCAAGATGGAATTGTCCTTGGGCCCTCCCACCCACCGTTATGTTGTATAAACAGGACATGCACACTTTAACGAACCCATCATTTCAGCGACAGGGTCTGCCACACGACTGTGACTGAAATGACTGGTTGGTTTGGGCCCCCACCAAAAAAAGAAGCAATCAATCTCTCCTTGCACAAACTGGCTCAACAGAGGCAAGATGTCCACCTCATCATCATCCTCCGATTCCTCACCCCTTTCACTGTGTACATTCCCCTCCTCACAGATTATTAATTCGACCCCACTGGAATCCACCATCTCAGGTCCCTGTGTACTTTGTGGAGGCAATTGCTGCTGGTGAATGTCTCCACGGAGGAATTGATTATAATTCATTTTGATGAACATCATCTTCTCCACATTTTCTGGAAGTAACCTCGTACGCCGATTGCTGACAAGGTGAGTGGCTGCACTAAACACTCTTTCGGAGTACACACTGGAGGGAGGGCAACTTAGGTAGAATAAAGCCAGTTTGTGCAAGGGCCTCCAAATTGCCTCTTTTTCCTGCCAGTATACGTACGGACTGTCTGACGTGCCTACTTGGATGCGGTCACTCATATAATCCTCCACCATTCTTTCAATGGTGAGAGAATCATATGAAGTGACAGTAGACGACATGTCAGTTATCGTTGGCAGGTCCTTCAGTCCGGACCAGATGTCAGCACTCGCTCCAGACTGCCCTGCATCACCGCCAGCGGGTGGGCTCGGAATTCTTAGCCTTTTCCTCGCACCCCCAGTTGCGGGAGAATGTGAAGGAGGAGATGTTGACGGGTCACGTTCCGCTTGACTTGACAATTTTCTCACCAGCAGGTCTTTGAACCTCTGCAGACTTGTGTCTGCCAGAAAGAGAGATACAACGTAGGTTTTAAATCTAGGATCGAGCACGGTGGCCAAAATGTAGTGCTCTGATTTCAACAGATTGACCACCCGTGAATCCTGTTTAAGCTAATTAAGGGCTCCATCCACAAGTCCCACATGCCTAGCGGAATCGCTCTGTTTTAGCTCCTCCTTCAATGTCTCCAGCTTCTTCTGCAAAAGCCTGATGAGGGGAATGACCTGACTCAGGCTGGCAGTGTCTGAACTGACTTCACGTGTGGCAAGTTCAAAGGGTTGCAGAACCTTGCACAACGTTGAAATCATTCTCCAATGCGCTTGAGTCAAGTGCATTCCCCCTCCTTTGCCTATATCATGGGCAGATGTATAGGCTTAAATGGCCTTTTGCTGCTCCTCGATCCTCTGAAGCATATAGAGGGTTGAATTCCACCTCGTTACCACCTCTTGCTTCAGATGATGGCAGGGCAGGTTCAGGAATGTTTGGTGGTGCTCCAGTCTTCTGTACGCGGTGGCTGAATGCCGAAAGTGGCCCGCAATTCTTCGGGCCACCGACAGCATCTCTTGCACGCCCCTGTCGTTTTTTAAATTATTCTGCAGCATCAAATTCAATGTATGTGCAAAACATGGGACGTACTGGAATTTGCCCAGATGTAATGCACGCACAATATTGCTGGCGTTGTCCGATGTCACAAATCCCCAGGAGAGTCCAATTGGGGTAAGCCATTCTGCGATGATCTTCCTCAGTTTCCGTAAGAGGTTGTCAGCTGTGTGCCTCTTCTGGAAAGCAGTGATACAAAGCGTAGCCTGCCTAGGAACGAGTTGGCGTTTGCGAGATGCTGCTACTGGTGCCGCCGCTGCTGTTCTTGCTGCGGGAGGCAATACATCTACCCAGTGGGCTGTCACAGTCATATAGTCCTGATTCTGCCCTGCTCCACTTGTCCACATGTCCGTGGTTAAGTGGACATTGGGTACAACTGCATTTTTTAGGACACTGGTGAGTCTTTTTCTGAGGTCTGTGTACATTTTCGGTATCGCCTGCCTAGAGAAATGGAACCTAGATGGTATTTGGTACCGGGGACACAGTACCTCAATCAAGTTTCTAGTTGCCTCTGAATTAACGGTGGATACCGGAAACCACGTTTCTCACCGCCCAGGCTGCCAAGGCCTGAGTTATCTGCTTTGCAGCAGGATGACTGCTGTGATATTTCATCTTCCTCGCAAAGGACTGTTGGACAGTCAATTGCTTACTGGAAGTAGTACAAGTGGTCTTCCGACTTCCCCTCCGGGATGACGATCGACTTCCAGCAGCTACAACAGCAGTGCCAGCAGCAGTAGGCGTTACACTCAAGGATGCATCGGAGGAATCCCAGGCAGGAGAGAACTCGTCAGACTTGCCAGTGACATGGCCTGCAGGACTATTGGCTTTCCTGGGTAAGGAGGAAATTGACACTGAGGGAGTTGGTGGTGTGGTCTGCAGGAGCTTGGTTACAAGAGGAAGGGATTTAGTGGTCAGTGGACTGCTTCCGCTGTCAACCAAAGTTTTTGAACTTGTCACTGACTTATGATGAATGCGGTCCAGGTGACGTATAAGGGAGGATTTTCCGAGGTGGTTAACGTCCTTACCCCTACTTATTACAGCTTGACAAAGGCAACACACGGCTTGACACCTGTTGTCCGCATTTGTGTTGAAATAA
The DNA here is from genome assembly GCF_028390025.1 of Pseudophryne corroboree. NCBI lineage: Eukaryota > Metazoa > Chordata > Amphibia > Anura > Myobatrachidae > Pseudophryne > Pseudophryne corroboree. The sequence goes on along the minus strand of NC_086446.1, from coordinate 195,119,295 downwards.
ATGCACACCGAAGAGCTGATTTTTTTTGTATTTTGACCAGGCATGTCAATGGCCATATTCGTCCCACGGACAACAGGTGTCTCCCCGGGTGCCTGACTTAAACAAACCACCTCACCATCAGAATCCTCCTTGTCAATTTCCTCCCCAGCGCCAGCAACACCCATATCCTCATCCTGGTGTACTTCAACAGTGACATCTTCAATTTGACTATCAGGAACTGGACTGCGGGTGCTCCTTCCAGCACTTGCAGGGGGCGTGCAAATGGTGGAAGGCGCAATCTCTTCCCGTCCAGTGTTGGGAAGGTCAGGCATCGCAACCGACACAATTGGACTCTCCTTGGGTATTTGTGATTTAGAAGAACGCACAGTTCTTTGCTGTGCTTTTGCCAGCTTAAGTCTTTTCATTTTTCTAGCGAGAGGATGAGTGCTTCCATCCTCATGTGAAGCTGAACCACTAGCCATGAACATAGGCCAGGGCCTCAGCCGTTCCTTGCCACTCCGTGTCGTAAATGGCATATTGGCAAGTTTACGCTTCTCCTCAGACGCTTTTAATTTTGATTTTTGGGTCATTTTACTGAACTTTTGTTTTTTGGATTTTACATGCTCTCTACTATGACATTGGGCATCGGCCTTGGCAGACGACGTTGATGGCATTTCATCGTGACGGCCATGACTAGTGGCAGCAGCTTCAGCACGAGGTGGAAGTGGATCTTGATCTTTCCCTATTTTAACCTCCACATTTTTGTTCTCCATTTTTTTAATGTGTGGAATTAAATGCCAGTAACTATCAATAGCAATGGCCTACTACTATATATACTGCGCACAACTGAAATGCACCACAGGTATGGATGGATAGTATACTTGACGACACAGAGGTAGGTAGAGCAGTGGCCTTCCGTACCGTACTGCTATATATACTGGTGGTCACTGTCAGCAAACTGCAAAACTAAAATGCACCACAGGTATAGAATGTAGATGGATAGTATACTTAATGACGACACAGAGGTAGGTACAGCAGTGGCCTTCCGTACCGTACTGCTATATATAGTATACTGGTGGTCACTGTGTCAGCAAACTGCAAAACTAAAATGCACCACAGGTATAGAATGTAGATGGATAGTATACTTAATGACGACACAGAGGTAGGTACAGCAGTGGCCTTCCATACCGTACTGCTATATATAGTATACTGGTGGTCACTGTGTCAGCAAACTGCAAAACTAAAATGCACCACAGGTATAGACTGTAGATGGATAGTATACTTAATGACGACACAGAGGTAGGTACAGCAGTGGCCTTCCGTACCGTACTGCTATATATAGTATACTGGTGGTCACTGTGTCAGTAAACTGCAAAACTAAAAAACTAAAATGCACCACAGGTATAGAATGTAGATGGATAGTATACTTAATGACGACACAGAGGTAGGTACAGCAGTGGCCTTCCGTACCGTACTGCTATATATAGTATACTGGTGGTCACTGTGTCAGCAAACTGCAAAACTAAAATGCACCACAGGTATAGAATGTAGATGGATAGTATACTTAATGACGACACAGAGGTAGGTACAGCAGTGGCCTTCCGTACCGTACTGCTATATATAGTATACTGGTGGTCACTGTGTCAGCAAACTGCAAAACTAAAATGCACCACAGGTATAGAATGTAGATGGATAGTATACTTAATGATGACACAGAGGTAGGCACAGCAGTGGCCTTCCGTACCGTACTGCTATATATAGTATACTGGTGGTCACTGTGTCAGCAAACTGCAAAACTAAAATGCACCACAGGTATAGAATGTAGATGGATAGCATACTTAATGATGACACAGAGGTAGGTACAGCAGTGGCCTTCCGTACCGTACTGCTATAGATACTGGTGGTCACTGTGTCAGCAAACTGCACAACTGAAATGCACCACAGGTATAGAATCTAGATGGATAGTATACTTAATGACGACACAGAGGTAGGTACAGCAGTGGCAGAGGCAGAACTACCGGCAGGGCAAGCAGTGCGTTGCACTGGGGCCCGCCTCTGTCCAGGGGCCCAAGCACGTAATGAGTCAAACTGACTCATTACATGCCGCTGTGCGCTGCGGGCAACCGCTGCCCGCAGCGCACAGCCGCCCACAGAGGAGAAGAGCAGCGGCACGGACGGGGTAAGGAGGAGGACGGAGGTGAAGGAGGGAGCCGCAGCAGCGCTTTGTTACTGGTGGAGGCGCTGCTGCTGCTGCCCCTCTGCTTCACTATAGGCTGTCTTCCGAGAACAGCCTATAGTGAAGCAGGGGGGTAGCAGCAGCAGCGCCTCCACCAATAACACAGCGCTGCTGCGGCTCCCTCCTCCACCTCGTCTACTGCCCGGGAATCGTCAAGCTGCACGAGGAGCCTGAGCCAGCGGAGAGGGTAAGTATGATTCTACTTACTTTCTTTCTTTCTTTCTTTCTTTCTTTCTTTCTTTCTTTCTTTCTGTCTCTTTCTTTCTTTATTTCTTTCTGTCTCTTTCTTTCTTTATTTGTTGGGACTGCCTGCCGCTATGTGTAAAAATGGGGGACTGCCTACCGCAATGTGTAAAAAGGGTGGACTGCCTGCCGCTATGTGTAAAAATGGGGGACTGCCTGCCGCAATGTGTAAAAATGGGGAATCTGCCTGCCGCAATGTGTAAAAATGGGGAATCTGCCTGCCGCAATGTGTAAAAATGGGGAATCTGCCTGCCGCTATGTGTAAAAAGGGAGAATCTGCCTGCTGCTATGTGTAAAAATGGGGAATCTGCCTGCCGCAATGTGTAAAAACGGGGGACTGCTTGCCGCAACGTGTAAAAAGGGGGAATCTGCCTGCCGTAATGTGTAAAAATGGAGGACTGCCTGCCGCAATGTGTAAAAACGGGGGACTGCCTGCCGCAACGTGTAAAAAGGGGGAATCTGCCTGCCGCAATGTGTAAAAATGGGGGACTGCCTGCCGCAATGTGTAAAAATGGTGAATCTGCCTGCCGCAATGTGTAAAAAGGGGGGACTGCCTGCCGCAATGTGTTAAAATGGGGAAAATGCCTGCCGCAATGTGTAAAAATGGGGAATCTGCCTGCCGCAATGTGTAAAAATGGGGAATCTGCCTGCCGCTATGTGTAAAAAGGGAGAATCTGCCTGCCGCTATGTGTAAAAATGGGGAATCTGCCTGCCGCAATGTGTAAAAACGGGGGACTGCCTGCCGCAACGTGTAAAAAGGGGGAATCTGCCTGCCGTAATGTGTAAAAATAGGGAATCTGCCTGCCGCAATGTGTAAAAACGGGGGACTGCCTGCCGCAACGTGTAAAAAGGGGGAATCTGCCTGCCGTAATGTGTAACAAGGGCACGCTGTCTGCCGAAATGTGTAACAAGGGCACGCTGTCTGCCGTAATGTGTAACAAGGGCACGCTGTCTGCCGTAATGTGTAACAAGGGCACGCTGTCTGCCGTAATGTGTAACAAGGGCACGCTGTCTGCCGCTATGTGTAAAAAGTGTACGTTGTCTGCCGTTATGTGTAAAAAGTGTACGCTGTCTGCCGTAATGTGTAAAAAGGGGACGCTGTCTGCCGTAATGTGTAAAAAGGGGGACGCTGTCTGCCGTTATGTGTAAAAAGTGTACGCTGTCTGCCGCTATGTTTAACAAGGGCACGCTGTCTGCCGTTATGTGTAAAAAGTGTACGCTGTCTGCCGTAATGTGTAAAAAGTGCACGCTGTCTGCCGCTATGTGTAACAAGGGCACGCTGTCTGCCGTTATGTGTAAAAAGGGGACGCTGTCTGCCGTAATGTATAAAAAGGGGGACGCTGTCTGCTGTAATGTGTAAAAAGGGGACGCTGTCTGCCGTAATGTGTAAAAAGAGGAATCTGTTCGCTGTAAGTTGTAAAAGGGTCTCTACCTGGTGTAGTGGTGCTACTGTGCGGCGTAATTTGAAGAATGGAGACTACTGTGCACCGTTTTAAGAATTGGTATTATTTTGTGGCCACACCCCTTCCCCGCGAAGCCACGCCACTATGTATTTTTGCGCGCGCCTAAGGCACGCACTGCCCCTGTTTTGCATGCAGGGGTGGGGCTCCGATGACGTTTCTTGCACACAGTGCTAAAATGTCTAGTTACGGCACTGTTGCTAGGTATCCATTTCTCTGGCCCTGAGCAGGTCCCCCTCACCAGATCCTCTCAAGGGGTGAGGGGGTGGACTTGGATGGGATGGGGGGGGCCCAAAGCATTTTGTCGCACCTGGGCCCACCGCTTGCTAGTTCCGCCACTGAGCAGTGGCCTACTGTACCGTAATGCTATGTATTATATACTGGTGGTCACTGGTCAGCAAAACTCTGCACTGTACTCCTCCTATATAATATTATACTGGTGGTCCCCAGTCCCCACAATAAAGCAGCACACTGAGCACAGATATGGAGTGTTTTTCAGGCAGACAACGTATACTGGTGGTCACTGTCAGCAAAACTCTGCACTGTACTCCTGCTATATAATACAGCTGCTCCCCAGTGCCCACAATTAAGCAGTGTGAGCACAGATATATGCAGCACACTGAGCACAGATATGTAGCGTTTTTTTCAGGCAGAGAACGGATAACTGGTGGTCACTGATCAGCAAAACTCTGCACTGTACTCCTCCTATATTATACAGCTGCTCCCCAGCCCTCCCCACAATTAAGCAATAGTGCACAATCAAGTTCAACAATAACGGAGAGGACGCCAGCCACGTCCTCTCCCTAACATTTCCAATGCACGAGTGATAATGGCGGCGACGCGCGGCTGCTTATATAGAATCCGAATCTCGCGAGAATCCGACAGCGGGGTGATGACGTTCGGGCACGCTCGGGTTAACCGAGCCATACGGGAGAATCCGAGTATGGCTCGGACCCGTGTAAAAAGGGTGAAGTTCGGGGGGTGGTTCGGTTTCCGAGAAACGGAACACGCTCATCACTAATATTAAGCAAACATTGGAATAAAGTACATTTTGTTAATATATTGTTTGAATTACAGAAAGTAGCACATATTTGAAATATTCAGTTTGCACCAAGACACATAATATTATCCACTTATGTATTTAAGTAATGCTGTACACTACATATCAATGAACAGATGAAAAAATATTACTTTCAGTTCATACTGTATATTGAAGAATATGTTGGATCTCTTATATAAGAATGCTAAACTATGAGATACCAAACGAATATCAAAATATTGTTTTCCTTATACTTGGGTCTATTCATGAAGCAGTCAAAAGTGTGGAGAAGTGAGCCAGTGGAGAAGTTGCTCATGGCGACCAATCAGCATTGAAGTAACATTTATAATTTGCATACTATAAAATGATTCAGAGCAGCTGATTGGTTGCCGTGGGCAACTTCTCCACTGGCTCACTTCTCCACTATTTTCACTGCTTCATGAATAGACCCCCTAATCTGCTAATAAAACATTTCAATATTGCTAATGTATACAATAATAGCAAAAATAATAAACAATATATTTCTATATGCAACTGGACCCTGGATCCTAGTTGGACAATAAACAATGGACAAAAAACTCTGTAACCTGACAAATGCTGTATAATGGAGACTAATATGAATGATAATGCAGAGTAAACGGGAGAAAGAGGAGAATACCAGAAACCTGCCACCTAAGCAAGGCAATACATTTTAGACCAAAACTGCGCTTAGAGGCCTCATAAAAAAAAAGTAATGACTGTGAGCTGTTAGTTAGCATTGCTTTGCCTGGGAAAGAGGTAAGGTTTGACGGCAATAGACACTAAGTAGTAGGATGTCTGAAACTGTATACCAAGGTATGCAGAGACTGATTAAGTGTGTCACTCATGAAATAAGGGTAAAATACGTGATATGATGGACTTTCAGAGAGCAATGATTGTTGGTGCTCACAGCAGAAGAATGAGGAAATCGGCTGCACTGGTGAGTTGTTTGAAGGCAGCAATTTTTAAAGTGCACACAGATTATTGTAGATCAGCAGACAAAAAACTGCATCTGAGCATAAGGCCTATGATCATAAATGGATACTGGATGGTTGAGACAGAGAATGGGCAGATTTATCAAATCCCACAGATTGGCAACAGTGCATTAAATTATGGATAATCTGTATCATGTACCACTTCAGGTGGCCTCTCTATAACCAGTATGCCACACATTTCATTGTATGGACTACAGAAGCAGAAGGCTGTCAATACGCCATTGCTATCTGCTGCAAGCAAGGTGAAACACCTCCAGGTTGCCCAGGAACACAGGAATTTCACAATAAATGATTGGAAATGAGTAGTGTGGTCTCATGGATCATGTTTTAAATTAAACCATGCAGATGGTAGGGTGAGGACATGAAGGCAACAGCATGAAAGCATAGATCCTTCTTGCATTACAAAAGCAAGAAGAAGAAAGTACTTTCTTGGCAGGGCACTCACCTACCCTGTTATAGAAATTATGACTTTTCTGAAACTTAACATTTACTGATGAATGTTAAAATAATTGGAGATCAAAGAACAGGACAAAGGTAAAACCAACAACATTAAAAAGGGCATAGATCTTCGATTGCTCTTATTGGTTCACAAACAGTTTCACAACTAACTTGAGAGATGCAGTTGGTGTGTAATTAGTTGAGATTTTGTATTCCACTTGATCTTAGTTCACAGTATGTGCAGGGCCGGCCCAAGCTTAATATTTTTGGTAAGCAAATATTCATTTTGGCACCCGTTGAAGGGATAAACTTTTTAAAGGGACAGCGCATGCCTAAGACGCGCGCCGTAAAAAAGGGTGTGGTCTCACAAGGAAAGGGAGAGGCCACACAATGGTACCCCCAAGGGTACATTGCAGTGGTGCAAGTAAAAAAAAGTCTTATAGGTACTGTTCTTTGGCACGTGCGTCAAAAAAATGGGTATGGCCAAATGCCACATGGGGCGTGGCCAATGAAAATGGGGGTGTTATACACATGGGGAGGCCAGATACACATATTCCCCCACAGTGCCAGATACACCTCCACCATGCCAGATATGGTCCTACAGTGCCAGATGCACAAATGCCCCACAGTGCCAGATGCACAAATGCCCCCACTGTGCCAGATACACATATGCCAGATATGCCCCCACAGTGCCAGATACACATATGCCCCCACAGTGCCAGATATGCCCAAACACTCCAGATATGCCCCCACTTTGCCAGATACACATGCCCCCAGAGTGCCGGATATGCTCCCAGAGTGGCAGACACACATGCCCCCAGAGTGCCAGATATTCCCCAGCAGTGCAACTCATCGTTATTGCTGCTGCCTGTGGCTGGCACTATCTTTTGCTGCTGGGGAGAGGAGAGCGCAATACGCGCCCCTCTTGCCCCTCTCTCCTGACCTCAATCCGGTCTCCATGCCCTGCTTCTGCGGTATCCTGTATATTAGATCTGGCGGCGGCTCCTGATTGGCTGACGGTCAGCGAGCTTTGATTGGCTCACGAACCAGTGTTTCAGTGCACGCTGCTGCCGCCGGACTCAGGGGACTCAGGCAGGAGAGGAGAGGTACATGCTGTGCTCTCCTATCTCCAACACCCAGTGTCTGCAAGATGGCGGCCCATCGGTACGGCACACCGGCTGGGAATTTCTTACCGGTACGCCATACTGCCATACTTGCAGCACTGGTACATTGAGATAGTGGGTGACAGGGAGATATTGGTAGACTGGGGAGGCAGGGGTGAAAGGGAGATGGTGGGTAACTGGGGAGGCAGGGGTGACAGCGAGATGGGTGACTGGGGAGACAGGGATGATGGAGATAGTATGTAACTGGAGAGGCAGGGGTGACAGGAACACCGTAATGTCACAGTCCTATACTCATTATTCTGACCCAGCAGCACAAAGGGGGTAAATTCCTAGCAGGCACCCAGAGGCAAAATAGAGTTGCCCCCACCTGTGTAGAAACTACTGTACACTCCCATGCAGCACTTGTAACAACTACACTGCCATTTAGTACACAAACAAGCACAAATCTATTCTTACCAAGAGAAGACATTCAGCAGCAGCTCCTCAGTCACGATGTGTCATCTATAGGGGGTGGAGTTTGTAATGATTGACAGGCTGGCACTCCAAGCCAAAGTAAGGACCCCAGGAGAGGGCAGGGGTGGCTACCACACTGCCTGTGTGTGCCACAACTGTGATGCTAACAGGCTCAGCAGCTCAGAGTGAATCATTGGTGCGCAGTGTCTTAGGAGGTCTTAAGTGTAATAAGGACTGCATCCATCCATCCTCTTGTGCCCAGGTAACAGTAAACATCAGAGAGAGCATGTCTGCACTATGTTCCAGCCATTCCTCCTCACTGGCCTGCAGATGGGGTGGTCTTCAGTATGCCAACTGATGGGATCCCGACGCACAGTATACCGGCGCCGGCATCCCGACAGCCGGCATACCGACACTTATTCTCCCTCGTGGGGGTCCACGACCCCCCTGGAGGGAGAATAAAATCGCTGCGATGCGAAGAAAATTACCGAGCGAACAACTCGGAATGACCACCAAAGTCTGCAAAAATCTTGCACCAGAGAAGTAATTCAAAAGTTTTAAAAAAAAAATTAAAAAAATTATAACATGGAAAATGTTTAAAAACAAGGTGTCTGTGTGTGTTATCTCAAGTTTAATTAATTTGCTTGATGATAACTGTGCTTTAATATGATGTATTTTATATGTTGGTAGTAACCCACCTTACCAGCCTTTATTTAAATAGAATTGAATGATATTGGTAAATGGAAAGCTCTTGCTTTATTACAATGATTATTCACTTGTCCTGTATAAAGCTAATTTCATCAGCTACAGTACGTCCAGATGGTAGATGGCTACATTGTTAAAGGATATTACTGTATTAAACACATTCCAAATTTTCCTAGGTAAATATGTACAAATTGGGTGAACCACTCTATTAGCATTTACAATTTGTACTGTTTAATCATCCAATATTTGAACTTTACTGTAGCCACATTATGCAGTTTTACTTTTGTATTTGTAATAGGGAAAGAGTCACCATAGCACTTGTTTTGTTTCAGTTGTGGAGTTGATTTGTCGCAGCAGTGCATATATTAAGTAGTGATGTGCACCGGACATTTTTCGGGTTTTGTGTTTTGGTTTTGGATTCGGTTCCGCAGCCGTGTTTTGGATTCGGACGCGTTTTGGCAAAACCTCACTGAAAATTTTTCGTCGGATTCGGGTGTGTTTTGGATTCGGGTGTTTTTTACAAAAAACCCTAAAAAACAGCTTAAATCATAGAATTTGGGGGTCATTTTGATCCCATAGTATTATTAACCTCAATAACCATAATTTCCACTCATTTCCAGTCTATTCTGAACACCTCACAATATTATTTTTAGTCCTAAAATTTGCACCGAGGTCGCTGGATGGCTAAGCTAAGCGACACAAGTGGCCGACACAAACACCTGCCCATCTAGGAGTGGCACTGCAGTGTCAGGCAGGATGGCACTTCAAAAAAATAGTCCCTAAACAGAACATGATGCAAAGAAAAAAAGAGGCGCACCAAGGTCGCTGTGTGACTAAGCTAAGCGACACAAGTGGCCGACACAAACACCTGGCCCATCTAGGAGTGGCACTGCAGTGTCAGGCAGTATGGCACTTCAAAAAAATTGTCCCCAAACAGCACATGATGCAAAGAAAAAAAGAGGCGCACCAAGGTTGCTGTGTGACTAAGCTAATCGACACAAGTGGCCGACACAAACAACTGGCCCATCTAGGAGTGGCACTGCAGTGTCAGGCAGGATGGCACTTCAAAAAAATTGTCCCCAAACAGCACATGATGCAAAGAAAAATTAAAGAAAAAAGAGGTGCAAGATGGAATTGTCCTTGGGCCCTCCCACCCACCGTTATGTTGTATAAACAGGACATGCACACTTTAACGAACCCATCATTTCAGCGACAGGGTCTGCCACACGACTGTGACTGAAATGACTGGTTGGTTTGGGCCCCCACCAAAAAAAGAAGCAATCAATCTCTCCTTGCACAAACTGGCTCAACAGAGGCAAGATGTCCACCTCATCATCATCCTCCGATTCCTCACCCCTTTCACTGTGTACATCCCCCTCCTCACAGATTATTAATTCGTCCCCACTGGAATCCACCATCTCTGGTCCCTGTGTACTTTGTGGAGGCAATTGCTGCTGGTGAATGTCTCCACGGAGGAATTGATTATAATTCATTTTGATGAACATCATCTTCTCCACATTTTCTGGAAGTAACCTCGTACGCCGATTGCTGACAAGGTGAGTGGCTGCACTAAACACTCTTTCGGAGTACACACTGGAGGGAGGGCAACTTTGGTAGAATAAAGCCAGTTTGTGCAAGGGCCTCCAAATTGCCTCTTTTTCCTGCCAGTATACGTACGGACTGTCTGACGTGCCTACTTGGATGCGGTCACTCATATAATCCTCCACCATTCTTTCAATGGTGAGAGAATCATATAAAGTGACAGTAGACGACATGTCAGTTATCGTTGGCAGGTCCTTCAGTCCGGACCAGATGTCAGCACTCGCTCCAGACTGCCCTGCATCACCGCCAGCGGGTGGGCTCGGAATTCTTAGCCTTTTCCTCGCACCCCCAGTTGCGGGAGAATGTGAAGGAGGAGATGTTGACGGGTCACGTTCCGCTTGACTTGACAATTTTCTCACCAGCAGGTCTTTGAACCTCTGCAGACTTGTGTCTGCCAGAAAGAGAGATACAACGTAGGTTTTAAATCTAGGATCGAGCACGGTGGCCAAAATGTAGTGCTCTGATTTCAACAGATTGACCACCCGTGAATCCTGTTTAAGCTAATTAAGGGCTCCATCCACAAGTCCCACATGCCTAGCGGAATCGCTCTGTTTTAGCTCCTCCTTCAATGTCTCCAGCTTCTTCTGCAAAAGCCTGATGAGGGGAATGACCTGACTCAGGCTGGCAGTGTCTGAACTGACTTCACGTGTGGCAAGTTCAAAGGGTTGCAGAACCTTGCACAACGTTGAAATCATTCTCCAATGCGCTTGAGTCAAGTGCATTCCCCCTCCTTTGCCTATATCATGGGCAGATGTATAGGCTTGAATGGCCTTTTGCTGCTCCTCCATCCTCTGAAGCATATAGAGGGTTGAATTCCACCTCGTTACCACCTCTTGCTTCAGATGATGGCAGGGCAGGTTCAGGAATGTTTGGTGGTGCTCCAGTCTTCTGTACGCGGTGGCTGAATGCCAAAAGTGGCCCGCAATTCTTCGGGCCACCGACAGCATCTCTTGCACGCCCCTGTCGTTTTTTAAATTATTCTGCAGCATTAAATTCAATGTATGTGCAAAACATGGGACGTGCTGGAATTTGCCCAGATGTAATGCACGCACAATATTGCTGGCGTTGTCCGATGTCACAAATCCCCAGGAGAGTCCAATTGGGGTAAGCCATTCTGCGATGATCTTCCTCAGTTTCCGTAAGAGGTTGTCAGCTGTGTGCCTCTTCTGGAAAGCAGTGATACAAAGCGTAGCCTGCCTAGGAACGAGTTGGCATTTGCGAGATGCTGCTACTGGTGCCGCCGCTGCTGTTCTTGCTGCGGGAGGCAATACATCTACCCATTGGGCTGTCACAGTCATATAGTCCTGATTCTGCCCTGCTCCACTTGTCCACATGTCCGTGGTTAAGTGGACATTGGGTACAACTGCATTTTTTAGGACACTGGTGAGTCTTTTTCTGAGGTCTGTGTACATTTTCGGTATCGCCTGCCTAGAGAAATGGAACCTAGATGGTATTTGGTACCGGGGACACAGTACCTCAATCAAGTTTCTAGTTGCCTCTGAATTAACGGTGGATTCCGGAAACCACGTTTCTCACCGCCCAGGCTGCCAAGGCCTGAGTTATCTGCTGTGCAGCAGGATGACTGCTGTGATATTTCATCTTCCTCGCAAAGGACTGTTGGACAGTCAATTGCTTACTGGAAGTAGTACAAGTGGTCTTCCGACTTCCCCTCCGGGATGACGATCGACTTCCAGCAGCTACAACAACAGTGCCAGCAGCAGTAGGCGTTACACTCAAGGATGCATCGGAGGAATCCCAGGCAGGAGAGAACTCGTCAGACTTGCCAGTGACATGGCCTGCAGGACTATTGGCTTTCCTGGGTAAGGAGGAAATTGACACTGAGGGAGTTGGTGGTGTGGTTTGCAGGAGCTTGATTACAAGAGGAAGGGATTTAGTGGTCAGTGGACTGCTTCCGCTGTCACCCAAAGTTTTTGAACTTGTCACTGACTTATGATGACTGCGGTCCAGGTGACGTATAAGGGAGGATTTTCCAAGGTGGTTAACGTCCTTACCCCTACTTATTACAGCTTGACAAAGGCAACACACGGCTTGACACCTGTTGTCCGCATTTGTGTTGAAATAAATGCACACCGAAGAGCTGATTTTTTTTGTATTTTGACCAGGCATGTCAATGGCCATATTCGTCCCACGGACAACAGGTGTCTCCCCGGGTGCCTGACTTAAACAAACCACCTCACCATCAGAATCCTCCTTGTCAATTTCCTCCCCAGCGCCAGCAACACCCATATCCTCATCCTGGTGTACTTCAACAGTGACATCTTCAATTTGACTATCAGGAACAGGACTGCGGGTGCTCCTTCCAGTACTTGCAGGGGGCGTGCAAATGGTGGAAGGCGCAAGCTCTTCCCATCCAGTGTTGGGAAGGTCAGGCATCGCAACCGACACAATTGGACTCTCCTTGGGTATTTGTGATTTAGAAGAACGCACAGTTCTTTGCTGTGCTTTTGCCAGCTTAAGTCTTTTCATTTTTCTAGCGAGAGGATGAGTGCTTCCATCCTCATGTGAAGCTGAACCACTAGCCATGAACATAGGCCAGGGCCTCAGCCGTTCCTTGCCACTCCGTGTCGTAAATGGAATATTGGCAAGTTTACGCTTCTCCTCAGACGCTTTTAATTTTGATTTTTGGGTCATTTTACTGAACTTTTGTTTTTTGGATTTTACATGCTCTCTTCTATGACATTGGGCATCGGCCTTGGCAGACGACGTTGATGGCATTTCATCGTCTCGGCCATGACTAGTGGCAGCAGCTTCAGCACGAGGTGGAAGTGGATCTTGATCTTTCCCTATTTTAACCTCCACATTTTTGTTCTCCATTTTTTTAATGTGTGGAATTATATGCCAGTAACTATCAATAGCAATGGCCTACTACTATATATACTGCGCACAACTGAAATGCACCACAGGTATGGATGGATAGTATACTTGACGACACAGAGGTAGGTAGAGCAGTGGCCTTCCGTACCGTACTGCTATATATACTGGTGGTCACTGTCAGCAAACTGCAAAACTAAAATGCACCACAGGTATAGAATGTAGATGGATAGTATACTTAATGACGACACAGAGGTAGGTACAGCAGTGGCCTTCCGTACCGTACTGCTATATATAGTATACTGGTGGTCACTGTGTCAGCAAACTGCAAAACTAAAATGCACCACAGGTATAGAATGTAGATGGATAGTATACTTAATGACGACACAGAGGTAGGTACAGCAGTGGCCTTCCGTACCGTACTGCTATATATAGTATACTGGTGGTCACTGTGTCAGCAAACTGCAAAACTAAAATGCACCACAGGTATAGAATGTAGATGGATAGTATACTTAATGACGACACAGAGGTAGGTACAGCAGTGGCCTTCCGTACCGTACTGCTATATATAGTATACTGGTGGTCACTGTGTCAGCAAACTGCAAAACTAAAAAACTAAAATGCACCACAGGTATAGAATGTAGATGGATAATATACTTAATGACGACACAGAGGTAGGTACAGCAGTGGCCTTCCGTACCGTACTGCTATATATAGTATACTGGTGGTCACTGTGTCAGCAAACTGCAAAACTAAAATGCACCACAGGTATAGAATGTAGATGGATAGTATACTTAATGACGACACAGAGGTAGGTACAGCAGTGGCCTTCCGTACCGTACTGCTATATATAGTATACTGGTGGTCACTGTGTCAGCAAACTGCAAAACTAAAATGCACCACAGGTATAGAATGTAGATGGATAGTATACTTAATGACGACACAGAGGTAGGTACAGCAGTGGCCTTCCGTACCGTACTGCTATATATAGTATACTGGTGGTCACTGTCAGCAAACTGCAAAACTAAAATGCACCACAGGTATAGAATGTAGATGGATAGTATACTTAATGACGACATAGAGGTAGGTACAGCAGTGGCCTTCCGTACCATACTGCTATATATAGTATACTGGTGGTCACTGTGTCAGCAAACTCAAAACTAAAAAACTAAAATGCACAACAGGTATAGAATGTAGATGGATAGTATACTTAATGACGACACAGAGGTAGGTACAGCAGTGGCCTTCAGTACCGTACTGCTATATATAGTATACCGGTGGTCACTGTGTCAGCAAACTGCAAAACTAAAATGCACCACAGGTATAGAATGTAGATGGATAGTATACTTAATGACGACACAGAGGTAGGTACAGCAGTGGCCTTCCGTACCGTACTGCTATATATAGTATACTGGTGGTCACTGTGTCAGCAAACTGCAAAACTAAAATGCACCACAGGTATAGAATGTAGATGGATAGTATACTTAATGACGACACAGAGGTAGGTACAGCAGTGGCCTTCCGTACCGTACTGCTATATATAGTATACTGGTGGTCACTGTGTCAGCAAACTGCAAAACTAAAAAACTAAAATGCACCACAGGTATAGAATGTAGATGGATAGTATACTTAATGACGACACAGAGGTAGGTACAGCAGTGGCCTTCCGTACCGTACTGCTATATATAGTATACTGGTGGTCACTGTGTCAGCAAACTGCAAAACTAAAATGCACCACAGGTATAGAATGTAGATGGATAGTATACTTAATGACGACACAGAGGTAGGTACAGCAGTGGCCTTCCGTACCGTACTGCTATATATAGTATACTGGTGGTCACTGTGTCAGCAAACTGCAAAACTAAAATGCACCACAGGTATAGAATGTAGATGGATAGTATACTTAATGACGACACAGAGGTAGGTACAGCAGTGGCCTTCCGTACCGTACTGCTATATATAGTATACTGGTGGTCACTGTCAGCAAACTGCAAAACTAAAATGCACCACAGGTATAGAATGTAGATGGATAGTATACTTAATGACGACACAGAGGTAGGTACAGCAGTGGCCTTCCGTACCGTACTGCTATATATAGTATACTGGTGGTCACTGTGTCAGCAAACTGCAAAACTAAAAAACTAAAATGCACCACAGGTATAGAATGTAGATGGATAGTATACTTAATGACGACACAGAGGTAGGTACAGCAGTGGCCTTCCGTACCGTACTGCTATATATAGTATACTGGTGGTCACTGTGTCAGCAAACTGCAAAACTAAAATGCACCACAGGTATAGAATGTAGATGGATAGTATACTTAATGACGACACAGAGGTAGGTACAGCAGTGGCCTTCCGTACCGTACTGCTATATATAGTATACTGGTGGTCACTGTGTCAGCAAACTGCAAAACTAAAATGCACCACAGGTATAGAATGTAGATGGATAGTATACTTAATGACGACACAGAGGTAGGTACAGCAGTGGCCTTCCGTACCGTACTGCTATATATAGTATACTGGTGGTCACTGTGTCAGCAAACTGCAAAACTAAAATGCACCACAGGTATAGAATGTAGATGGATAGTATACTTAATGACGACACAGAGGTAGGTACAGCAGTGGCCTTCCGTACCGTACTGCTATATATAGTATACTGGTGGTCACTGTGTCAGCAAACTGCAAAACTAAAATGCACCACAGGTATAGAATGTAGATGGATAGTATACTTAATGACGACACAGAGGTAGGTACAGCAGTGGCCTTCCGTACCGTACTGCTATATATAGTATACTGGTGGTCACTGTCAGCAAACTGCAAAACTAAAATGCACCACAGGTATAGAATGTAGATGGATAGTATACTTAATGACGACACAGAGGTAGGTACAGCAGTGGCCTTCCGTACCGTACTGCTATATATAGTATACTGGTGGTCACTGTGTCAGCAAACTAAAAAAACTAAAATGCACCACAGGTATAGAATGTAGATGGATAGTATACTTAATGACGACACAGAGGTAGGTACAGCAGTGGCCTTCCGTACCGTACTGCTATATATAGTATACTGGTGGTCACTGTGTCAGCAAACTGCAAAACTAAAATGCACCACAGGTATAGAATGTAGATGGATAGTATACTTAATGACGACACAGAGGTAGGTACAGCAGTGGCCTTCCGTACCGTACTGCTATATATAGTATACTGGTGGTCACTGTGTCAGCAAACTGCAAAACTAAAATGCACCACAGGTATAGAATGTAGATGGATAGTATACTTAATGACGACACAGAGGTAGGTACAGCAGTGGCCTTCCGTACCGTACTGCTATATATAGTATACTGGTGGTCACTGTGTCAGCAAACTGCAAAACTAAAATGCACCACAGGTATAGAATGTAGATGGATAGTATACTTAATGACGACACAGAGGTAGGTACAGCAGTGGCCTTCCGTACCGTACTGCTATATATAGTATACTGGTGGTCACTGTGTCAGCAAACTGCAAAACAAAAATGCAGCACAGGTATAGAATGTAGATGGATAGTATACTTAATGACGACACAGAGGTAGGTACAGCAGTGGCCTTCCGTACCGTACTGCTATATATAGTATACTGGTGGTCACTGTGTCAGCAAACTGCAAAACTAAAATGCACCACAGGTATAGAATGTAGATGGATAGTATACTTAATGATGACACAGAGGTAGGCACAGCAGTGGCCTTCCGTACCGTACTGCTATATATAGTATACTGGTGGTCACTGTGTCAGCAAACTGCAAAACTAAAATGCACCACAGGTATAGAATGTAGATGGATAGCATACTTAATGATGACACAGAGGTAGGTACAGCAGTGGCCTTCCGTACCGTACTGCTATAGATACTGGTGGTCACTGTGTCAGCAAACTGCACAACTGAAATGCACCACAGGTATAGAATCTAGATGGATAGTATACTTAATGACGACTCAGAGGTAGGTACAGCAGTGGCAGAGGCGGAACTACCGGCAGGGCAAGCAGTGCGTTGCACTGGGGCCCGCCTCTGTCCAGGGGCCCAAGCACGTAATGAGTCAAACTGACTCATTACATGCCACTGTGCGCTGCGGGCAACCGCTGCCCGCAGCGCACAGCCGCCCACAGAGGAGAAGAGCAGCGGCACGGACGGGGGAAGGAGGAGGACGGAGGTGAAGGAGGGAGCCGCAGCAACGCATTGTTACTGTTGGAGGCGCTGCTGCTGCTGCCCCTCTGCTTCACTATAGGCTGTCTTCCGAGAACAGCCTATAGTGAAGCAGGGGGGTAGCAGCAGCAGCGCCTCCACCAATAACACAGCGCTGCTGCGGCTCCCTCCTCCACCTCGTCTACTGCCCGGGAATCGTCAAGCTGCACGAGGAGCATGAGCCATCGGAGAGGGTAAGTATGATTCTACTTTCTTTCTTTCTTTCTTTCTTTCTTTCTTTCTTTCTTTCTTTCTTTCTTTCTTTCTTTCTCTTTCTTTCTGTCTCTTTCTTTCTTTATTTCTTTCTGTCTCTTTCTTTCTTTATTTGTTGGGACTGCCTGCCGCTATGTGTAAAAATGGGGGACTGCCTACCGCAATGTGTAAAAAGGGTGGACTGCCTGCCGCTATGTGTAAAAATGGGGGACTGCCTGCCGCAATGTGTAAAAATGGGGAATCTGCCTGCCGCAATGTGTAAAAATGGGGAATCTGCCTGCCGCAATGTGTAAAAATGGGGAATCTGCCTGCCGCTATGTGTAAAAAGGGAGAATCTGCCTGCCGCTATGTGTAAAAATGGGGAATCTGCCTGCCGCAATGTGTAAAAACGGGGGACTGCCTGCCGCAACGTGTAAAAAGGGGGAATCTGCCTGCCGTAATGTGTAAAAATGGAGGACTGCCTGCCGCAATGTGTAAAAACGGGGGACTGCCTGCCGCAACGTGTAAAAAGGGGGAATCTGCCTGCCGCAATGTGTAAAAATGGGGGACTGCCTGCCGCAATGTGTAAAAATGGTGAATCTGCCTGCCGCAATGTGTAAAAAGGGGGGACTGCCTGCCGCAATGTGTTAAAATGGGGAATCTGCCTGCCGCAATGTGTAAAAATGGGGAATCTGCCTGCCGCTATAAGTAAAAAGGGAGAATCTGCCTGCCGCTATGTGTAAAAATGGGGAATCTGCGTGCCGCAATGTGTAAAAACGGGGGACTGCCTGCCGCAACGTGTAAAAAGGGGGAATCTGCCTGCCGTAATGTGTAAAAATGGGGAATCTGCCTGCCGCAATGTGTAAAAACGGGGGACTGCCTGCCGCAACGTGTAAAAAGGGGGAATCTGCCTGCCGTAATGTGTAAAAAGGGCACGCTGTCTGCCGTAATGTGTAACAAGGGCACGCTGTCTGCCGTAATGTGTAACAAGGGCACGCTGTCTGCCGTAATGTGTAACAAGGGCACGCTGTCTGCCGCTATGTGTAAAAAGTGTACGTTGTCTGCCGTTATGTGTTAAAAGTGTACGCTGTCTGCCGTAATGTGTAAAAAGGGGACGCTGTCTGCCGTAATGTGTAAAAAGGGGGACGCTGTCTGCCGTTACGTGTAAAAAGTGTACGCTGTCTGCCGCTATGTTTAACAAGGGCACGCTGTCTGCCGTTATGTGTAAAAAGTGTACGCTGTCTGCCGTAATGTGTAAAAAGTGCACGCTGTCTGCCGCTATGTGTAACAAGGGCACGCTGTCTGCCGTTATGTGTAAAAAGGGGACGCTGTCTGCCGTAATGTATAAAAAGGGGGACGCTGTCTGCTGTAATGTGTAAAAAGGGGACGCTGTCTGCCGTAATGTGTAAAAATAAGAATTTACTTACCGATAATTCTATTTCTCGTAGTCCGTAGTGGATGCTGGGGACTCCGTCAGGACCATGGGGAATAGCGGCTCCGCAGGAGACAGGGCACAAAAGTAAAAGTTTTAGGATCAGGTGGTGTGCACTGGCTCCTCCCCCTATGACCCTCCTCCAAGCCTCAGTTAGGATACTGTGCCCGGACGAGCGTACACAATAAGGAAGGATTTTGAATCCCGGGTAAGACTCAAACCAGCCACACCAATCACACTGTACAACCTGTGATCTGAACCCAGTTAACAGCATGATAACAGCGGAGCCTCTGAAAAGATGGCTCACAACAATAATAACCCGATTTTTGTAACAATAACTATGTACAAGTATTGCAGACAATCCGCACTTGGGATGGGCGCCCAGCATCCACTACGGACTACGAGAAATAGAATTATCGGTAAGTAAATTCTTATTTTCTCTGACGTCCTAAGTGGATGCTGGGGACTCCGTCAGGACCATGGGGATTATACCAAAGCTCCCAAACGGGCGGGAGAGTGCGGATGACTCTGCAGCACCGAGTGAGAGAACTCCAGGTCCTCCTCAGCCAGGGTGTGCCCCTGACCAAGTAGCAGCTCGGCAAAGTTGTAAAGCCGAGACCCCTCGGGCAGCCGCCCAAGATGAGCCCACCTTCCTTGTGGAATGGGCATTTACATATTTTGGCTGTGGCAGGCCTGCCACAGAATGTGCAAGCTGAATTGTACTACACATCCAACTAGCAATCGTCTGCTTAGAAGCAAGAGCACCCAGTTTGTTGGGTGCATACAGGATAACAGCAAGTCAGTTTTCCTGACTCCAGCCGTCCTGGAACCTATATTTTCAGGGCCCTGACAACATCTAGCAACTTGGAGTCCTCCAAGTCCCTAGTAGCCGCAGGTACCACAATAAGCTGGTTCAGGTGAAACGCTGACACCACCTTAGGGAGAAACTGGGGACGAGTCCGCAGCTCTGCCCTGTCCGAATGGACAATCAGATATGGGCTTTTGTGAGACAAAGCCGCCAATTCTGACACTCGCCTGGCCGAGGCCAGGGCCAACATCATGGTCACTTTCCATGTGAGATATTTCAAATCCACAGATTTGAGCGGTTTAAACCAATGTGATTTGAGGAATCCCAGAACTACGTTGAGATCCCACAGTGCCACTGGAGGCACAAAAGGGGGTTGTATATGCAGTACTCCCTTGACAAACTTCTGGACTTCAGGAACTGAAGCCAATTCTTTCTGGAAGAAAATCGACAGGGCCGAAATTTGAACCTTAATGGACCCCAATTTGAGGCCCATAGACACTCCTGTTTGCAGGAAATGCAGGAATCGACCGAGTTGAAATTTCTTCGTGGGGCCTTCCTGGCCTCACACCACGCAACATATTTTCGCCACATGTGGTGATAATGTTGTGCGGTCACCTCCTTCCTGGCTTTGACCAGGGTAGGAATGACCTCTTCCGGAATGCCTTTTTCCCTTAGGATCCGGCGTTCAACCGCCATGCCGTCAAACGCAGCCGCGGTAAGTCTTGGAACAGACATGGTACTTGCTGAAGCAAGTCCCTTCTTAGCGGCAGAGGCCATGAGTCCTCTGTGAGCATCTCTTGAAGTTCCGGGTACCAAGTCCTTCTTGGCCAATCCGGAGCCACGAGTATAGTTCTTACTCCTCTACGTCTTATAATTCTCAATACCTTAGGTATGAGAAGCAGAGGAGGGAACACATACACCGACTGGTACACCCACGGTGTTACCAGAACGTCCACAGCTATTGCCTGAGGGTCTCTTGACCTGGCGCAATACCTGTCCAGTTTTTTGTTCAGGCGGGACGCCATCATGTCCACCTTTGGTCTTTCCCAACGGTTCACAATCATGTGGAAGACTTCCCGATGAAGTCCCCACTCTCCCGGGTGGAGGTCGTGCTGAGGAAGTCTGCTTCCCAGTTGTCCACTCCCGGAATGAACACTGCTGACAGTGCTATCACATGATTTTCCGCCCAGCGAAGAATCCTTGCAGTTTCTTCCATTGCCCTCCTGCTTCTTGTGCCGCCCTGTCTGTTTACGTGGGCGACTGCCGTGATGTTGTCCCACTGGATCAATACCGGCTGACCTTGAAGCAGAGGTCTTGCTAAGCTTAGAGCATTGTAAATTGCTCTTAGCTCCAGTATATTTATGTGGAGAGAAGTCTCCAGACTTGATCACACTCCCTGGAAATTTTTTCCTTGTGTGACTGCTCCCCAGCCTTTCAGGCTGGCATCCGTGGTCACCAGGACCCAGTCCTGAATGCCGAATCTGTGGCCCTTTAGTAGATGAGCACTCTGCAGCCACCACAGAAGAGACACCCTTGTCCTTGGAGACAGGGTTTTCCGCTGATGCATCTGAAGATGCGATCCGGACCATTTTTCCAGCAGATCCCACTGAAAAGTTCTTGCGTGAAATCTGCCGAATGGAATCGCTTCGTAAGAAGCCACCATTTTTCCCAGGACCCTTGTGCAATGATGCACTGACACTTTTCCTGGTTTTAGGAGGTTCCTGACTAGCTCGGATAACTCCCTGGCTTTCTCCTCCGGGAGAAACACCTTTTTCTGGACTGTGTCCAGAATCATCCCTAGGAACAGCAGATGTGTCGTCGGAGACAGCTGCGATTTTGGAATATTTAGAATCCACCCGTGCTGTCGTAGAACTACTTGAGATAGTGCTACTCCGACCTCCAACTGTTCTCTGGACCTTGCCCTTATCAGGAGATCGTCCAAGTAAGGGATAATTAAGACGCCTTTTCTTTGAAGAAGAATCATCATTTCGGCCATTACCTTGGTAAAGATCCGGGGTGCCGTGGACAATCCAAACGGCAGCGTCTGAAACTGATAGTGACAGTTTTGTACCACGAACCTGAGTTACCCTTGGTGAGAAGGGCAAATTGGGACATGGAGGTAAGCATCCTTGATGTCCAGGGACACCATATAGTCCCCTTCTTCCTGGTTCGCTATCACTGCTCTGAGTGACTCCATCTTGATTTGAACCTTTGTATGTAAGTGTTCAAATATTTCAGATTTAGAATAGGTCTCACCGAGCCGTCTGGCTTCAGTACCACAATATAGTGTGGAATAATACCCCTTTCCTTGTTGTAGGAGGGGTACTTTGATTATCACCTGCTGGGAATACAGCTTGTGAATTGTTTCCAATACTGCCTCCCTGTCGGAGGGAGACGTTGGTAAAGCAGACTTCAGGAACCTGCGAGGGGGAGACGTCTCGAATTTCCAATCTGTACCCCTGGGATACTACTTGTAGGATCCAGGGGTCCACTTGCGAGTGAGCCCACTGCGCGCTGAAACTCTTGAGACGACCCCCCACCGCACCTGAGTCCGCTTGTACGGCCCCAGCGTCATGCTGAGGACTTGGCAAAAGCGGTGGAGGGCTTCTGTTCCTGGGAATGGGCTGCCTGCTGCAGTCTTCTTCCCTTTCCTCTATCCCTGGGCAGATATGACTGGCCTTTTGCCTGCTTGCCCTTATGGGGACGAAAGGACTGAGGCTGAAAAGACGGTGTCTTTTTCTGCTGAGATGTGACTTGGGGTAAAAAAAAGGTGGATTTTCCAGCTGTTGCCGTGGCCACCAGGTCCTATGGACCGACCCCAAATAACTCCTCCCCTTTATACGGCAATACTTCCATGTGCCGTTTGGAATCTGCATCACCTGACCACTGTCGTGTCCATAAACATCTTCTGGCAGATATGGACATCGCACTTACTCTTGATGCCAGAGTGCAAATATCCCTCTGTGCATCTCGCATATATAGAAATGCATCCTTTAAATGCTCTATAGTCAATAAAATACTGTCCCTGTCAAGGGTATCAATATTTTCAGTCAGGGAATCCGACCAAGCCACCCCAGCGCTGCACATCCAGGCTGAGGCGATCGCTGGTCGCAGTATAACACCAGTATGTGTGTATATACTTTTTAGGATATTTTCCAGCCTCCTATCAGCTGGCTCCTTGAGGGCGGCCGTATCTGGAGACGGTAACGCCACTTGTTTTGATAAGCGTGTGAGCGCCTTATCCACCCTAAGGGGTGTTTCCCAACGCGCCCTAACTTCTGGCGGGAAAGGGTATAACGCCAATAATTTTCTATCGGGGGAAACCCACGCATCATCACACACTTCATTTAATTTATCTGATTCAGGAAAAACTACAGGTAGTTTTTTCACACCCCACATAATACCCTCTTTTGTGGTACTTGTAGTATCAGAAATATGTAACACCTCCTTCATTGCCCTTAACATGTAACGTGTGGCCCAAATGGAAAATACGTTTGTTTCTTCACCGTCGACACTGGAGTCAGTGTCCGTGTCTGTGTCTGTGTCGACCGACTGAGGTAAATGGGCGTTTTAAAGCCCCTGACGGTGTTTGAGACGCCTGGACAGGTACTAATTGGTTTGCCGGCCGTCTCATGTCGTCAACCGACCTTGCAGCGTGTTGACATTATCACATAATTCCCTAAATAAGCCATCCATTCCGGTGTCGACTCCCTAGAGAGTGACATCACCATTACAGGCAATTGCTCCGCCTCCTCACCAACATCGTCCTCATACATGTCGACACACACGTACCGACACACAGCACACACACAGGGAATGCTCTGATAGAGGACAGGACCCCACTAGCCCTTTGGGGAGACAGAGGGAGAGTTTGCCAGCACACACCAAAACGCTATATTATACAGGGACAACCTTATATAAGTGTTTTCCCTTATAGCATCTTAATATATAATAATATCGCCAAATAAGTGCCCCCCCTCTCTGTTTTAACCCTGTTTCTGTAGTGCAGTGCAGGGGAGAGCCTGGGAGCCTTCCTAGCAGCGGAGCTGTGTAGGAAAATGGCGCTGTGTGCTGAGGAGAATAGGCCCCGCCCCCTTTTCGGCGGGCTTCTTCTCCCGTTTTTCTGACAACCTGGCAGGGGTTAAATACATCCATATAGCCCCAGGGGCTATATGTGATGTATTTTTAGCCAGCATAGGTACTTTCATTGCTGCCCAGGGCGCCCCCCCAAGCGCCCTGCACCCTCAGTGACCGTTGGTGTGAAGTGTGCTGAGAGCAATGGCGCACAGCTGCTGTGCTGTGCGCTACCTCATGAAGACTGAGAAGTCTTCAGCCGACGATTTCTGGACCTCTTCTCTCTTCAGCATCTGCAAGGGGGTCGGCGGCGCGGCTCCGGTGACCCGTCCAGGCTGTACCTGTGATCGTCCCTCTGGAGCTAGTGTCCAGATGCCTAAGAAGCCAATCCATCCTGCACGCAGGTGAGTTCACTTCTTCTCCCCTAAGTCCCTCGTTGCAGTGAGCCTGTTGCCAGCAGGACTCACTGAAAATAAAAAACCTAACAAAACTTTTACTCTAAGCAGCTCTTTAGGAGAGCCACCTAGATTGCACCCTTCTCGGCCGGGCACAAAAACCTAACTGAGGCTTGGAGGAGGGTCATAGGGGGAGGAGCCAGTGCACACCACCTGATCCTAAAGCTTTTACTTTTGTGCCCTGTCTCCTGCGGAGCCGCTATTCCCCATGGTCCTGACGGAGTCCCCAGCATCCACTTAGGACGTCAGAGAAAAGAGGAATCTGTTCGCTGTAAGGTGTAAAAGGGTCTCTACCTGGTGTAGTGGTGCTACTGTGCGGCGTAATTTGAAGAATGGAGACTACTGTGCACCGTTTTAAGAATTGGTATTATTTTGTGGCCACACCCCTTCCCCGCGAAGCCACGCCACTATGTATTTTTGCGCGCGCCTAAGGCGCGCACTGCCCCTGTTTTGCATGCAGGGGTGGGGCTCCGATGACGTTTCTTGCACACAGTGCTAAAATGTCTAGTTACGGCACCGTTGCTAGGTATCCATTTCTCTGGCCCTGAGCAGGTCCCCCTCACCAGATCCTCTCAAGGGGTGAGGGGGTGGACTTGGATGGGATGGGGGGGGCCCAAAGCATTTTGTCGCACCTGGGCCCACCGCTTGCTAGTTCCGCCACTGAGCAGTGGCCTACTGTACCGTAATGCTATGTATTATATACTGGTGGTCACTGGTCAGCAAAACTCTGCACTGTACTCCTCCTATATAATATTATACTGGTGGTCCCCAGTCCCCACAATAAAGCAGCACACTGAGCACAGATATGGAGTGTTTTTCAGGCAGACAACGTATACTGGTGGTCACTGTCAGCAAAACTCTGCACTGTACTCCTGCTATAGAATACAGCTGCTCCCCAGTGCCCACAATTAAGCAGTGTGAGCACAGATATATGCAGCACACTGAGCACAGATATGTAGCGTTTTTTTCAGGCAGAGAACGGATAACTGGTGGTCACTGATCAGCAAAACTCTGCACTGTACTCCTCCTATATTATACAGCTGCTCCCCAGCCCTCCCCACAATTAAGCAATAGTGCACAATCAAGTTCAACAATAACGGAGAGGACGCCAGCCACGTCCTCTCCCTAACATTTCCAATGCACGAGTGATAATGGCGGCGACGCGCGGCTGCTTATATAGAATCCGAATCTCGCGAGAATCCGACAGCGGGGTGATGACGTTCGGGCACGCTCGGGTTAACCGAGCCATACGGGAGAATCCGAGTATGGCTCGGACCCGTGTAAAAAGGGTGAAGTTCGGGGGGTGGTTCGGTTTCCGAGAAACGGAACACGCTCATCACTAATATTAAGCAAACATTGGAATAAAGTACATTTTGTTAATATATTGTTTGAATTACAGAAAGTAGCACATATTTGAAATATTCAGTTTGCACCAAGACACATAATATTATCCACTTATGTATTTAAGTAATGCTGTACACTACATATCAATGAACAGATGAAAAAAGATTACTTTCAGTTCATACTGTATATTGAAGAATATGTTGGATCTCTTATATAAGAATGCTAAACTATGAGATACCAAACGAATATCAAAATATTG
The DNA here is from genome assembly GCF_028390025.1 of Pseudophryne corroboree. Classification (NCBI taxonomy): domain Eukaryota; kingdom Metazoa; phylum Chordata; class Amphibia; order Anura; family Myobatrachidae; genus Pseudophryne; species Pseudophryne corroboree. The sequence continues at coordinate 195,093,390 of NC_086446.1, read as the reverse complement.
TTTTCCTTATACTTGGGTCTATTCATGAAGCAGTCAAAAGTGTGGAGAAGTGAGCCAGTGGAGAAGTTGCTCATGGCGACCAATCAGCATTGAAGTAACATTTATAATTTGCATACTATAAAATGATTCAGAGCAGCTGATTGGTTGCCGTGGGCAACTTCTCCACTGGCTCACTTCTCCACTATTTTCACTGCTTCATGAATAGACCCCCTAATCTGCTAATAAAACATTTCAATATTGCTAATGTATACAATAATAGCAAAAATAATAAACAATATATTTCTATGGCCCTCATTCCGAGTTGATCGGTCGCAAGGCGAATTTAGCAGAGTTACACACGCTTAGTCTACGCCTACTGGGAGTGTATCTTAGAATCTTAAAAGTGCGAACGAAGTTTACGCAATATTGCGAACAAAAAAAACTTAGCAGTTTTAGAGTAGCTCCAGACTTACTCTGCCTGTGCGATCAGTTCAGTGCTTGTCGTTCCTGGTTTGACGTCACAAACACTCCCAGCGTTCGCCCAGACACTCCCCCGTTTCTCCGGCCACTCCTGCGTTTTTTCCGGAAACGGTAGCGTTTTCAGCCACACGCCCATAAAACGCCGTGTTTCCGCCCAGTAACACCCATTTCCTGTCAATCACACTACGTTCGCCGGTGCGAACAAAAAGCCGTGAGTAAAAATCCTTTCTTCATAGCAGAATTACTTAGCGCAGTCGCAGTGCGAACATTGCGCATGCGCTCTAAGCTGATTTTCACTGCGATGCGAAAAAAAAGAACGAGCGAACGACTCGGAATGAGGGCCTATATGCAACTGGACCCTGGATCCTAGTTGGACAATAAACAATGGACAAAAAACTCTGTAACCGGACAAATGCTGTATAATGGAGACTAATATGAATGATAATGCAGAGTAAACGGGAGAAAGAGGAGAATACCAGAAACCTGCCACCTAAGCAAGGCAATACATTTTAGACCAAAACTGCGCTTAGAGGCCTCATAAAAAAAAAGTAATGATTGTGAGCTCTGTTAGTTAGCATTGCTTTGCCTGGGAAAGAGGTAAGGTTTGACGGCAATAGACACTAAGTAGTAGGATGTCTGAAACTGTATACCAAGGTATGCAGAGACTGATTAAGTGTGTCACTCATGAAATAAGGGTAAAATAAGTGATATGATGGACTTTCAGAGAGGAATGATTGTTGGTGCTCACAGCAGAAGAATGAGGAAATCGGCTGCACTGGTGAGTTGTTTGAAGGCAGCAATTTTTAAAGTGCACACAGATTATTGTAGATCAGCAGACAAAAAACTGCATCTGAGCATAAGGCCTATGATCATAAATGGATACTGGATGGTTGAGACAGAGAATGGGCAGATTTATCAAATCCCACAGATTGGCAACAGTGCATTAAATTATGGATAATCTGTATCATGTACCACTTCAGGTGGCCTCTCTATAACCAGTATGCCACACATTTCATTGTATGGACTACAGAAGCAGAAGGCTGTCAATACGCCATTGCTATCTGCTGCAAGCAAGGTGAAACACCTCCAGGTTGCCCAGGAACACAGGAATTTCACAATAAATGATTGGAAATGAGTAGTGTGGTCTCATGGATCATGTTTTAAATTAAACCATGCAGATGGTAGGGTGAGGACATGAAGGCAACAGCATGAAAGCATAGATCCTTCTTGCATTACAAAAGCAAGAAGAAGAAAGTACTTTCTTGGCAGGGCACTCACCTACCCTGTTATAGAAATTATGACTTTTCTGAAACTTAACATTTACTGATGAATGTTAAAATAATTGGAGATCAAAGAACAGGACAAAGGTAAAACCAACAACATTAAAAAGGGCATAGATCTTCGATAGCTCTTATTGGTTCACAAACAGTTTCACAACTAACTTGAGAGATGCAGTTGGTGTGTAATTAGTTGAGATTTTGTATTCCACTTGATCTTAGTTCACAGTATGTGCAGGGCCGGCCCAAGCTTAATATTTTTGGTAAGCAAATATTCATTTTGGCACCCGTTGATGGGATAAACTTTTTAAAGGGACAGCGCATGCCTAAGACGCGCGCCGTAAAAAAGGGTGTGGTCTCACAAGGAAAGGGAGAGGCCACACAATGGTACCCCCAAGGGTACATTGCAGTGGTGCAAGTAAAAAAAAGTCTTATAGGTACTGTGCTTTGGCACGTGCGTCAAAAAAATGGGTATGGCCAAATGCCACATGGGGCGTGGCCAATGAAAATGGGGGTGTTATACACATGGGGAGGCCAGATACACATATTCCCCCACAGTGCCAGATACACCTCCACCATGCCAGATATGGTCCTACAGTGCCAGATGCACAAATGCCCCACAGTGCCAGATGCACAAATGCCCCCACTGTGCCAGATACACATATGCCAGATATGCCCCCACAGTGCCAGATACACATATGCCCCCACAGTGCCAGATATGCCCAAACACTCCAGATATGCCCCCACTTTGCCAGATACACATGCCCCCAGAGTGCCGGATATGCTCCCAGAGTGGCAGACACACATGCCCCCAGAGTGCCAGATATTCCCCAGCAGTGCAACTCATCGTTATTGCTGCTGCCTGGGGCTGGCACTATCTTTTGCTGCTGGGGAGAGAAGAGCGCAATACGCGCCCCTCTTGCCCCTCTCTCCTGACCTCAATCCGGTCTCCATGCCCTGCTTCTGCGGTATCCTGTATATTAGATCTGGCGGCGGCTCCTGATTGGCTGACGGTCAGCGAGCTTTAATTGGCTCACGAACCAGTGTTTCAGTGCACGCTGCTGCCGCCGGACTCAGGGGACTCATGCAGGAGAGGAGAGGTGCATGCTGTGCTCTCCTATCTCCAACACCCAGTGTCTGCAAGATGGCGGCCCATCGGTACGGCACACCGGCTGGGAATTTCTTACCGGTACGCCATACTGCCATACTTGCAGCACTGGTACATTGAGATAGTGGGTGACAGGGAGATATTGGTAGACTGGGGAGGCAAGGGTGAAAGGGAGATGGTGGGTAACTGGGGAGGCAGGGGTGACAGCGAGATGGGTGACTGGGGAGACAGGGATGATGGAGATAGTATGTAACTGGAGAGGCAGGGGTGACAGGAACACCGTAATGTCACAGTCCTATACACATTATTCTGACCCAGCAGCACAAAGGGGGTAAATTCCTAGCAGGCACCCAGAGGCAAAATAGAGTTGCCCCCACCTGTGTAGAAACTACTGTACACTCCCATGCAGCACTTGTAACAACTACACTGCCATTTAGTACACAAACAAGCACAAATCTATTCTTACCAAGAGAAGACATTCAGCAGCAGCTCCTCAGTCACGATGTGTCATCTATAGGGGGTGGAGTTTGTAATGATTGACAGGCTGGCACTCCAAGCCAAAGTAAGGACCCCAGGAGAGGGCAGGGGTGGCTACCACACTGCCTGTGTGTGCCACAACTGTGATGCTAACAGGCTCAGCAGCTCAGAGTGAATCATTGGTGCGCAGTGTCTGAGGAGGTCTTAAGTGTAATAAGGACTGCATCCATCCATCCTCTTGTGCCCAGGTAACAGTAAACATCAGAGAGAGCATGTCTGCACTATGTTCCAGCCATTCCTCCTCACTGGCCTGCAGATGGGGTGGTCTTCAGTATGCCAACTGATGGGATCCCGACGCACAGTATACCGGCGCCGGCATCCCGACAGCCGGCATACCGACACTTATTCTCCCTCGTGGGGGTCCACGACCCCCCTGGAGGGAGAATAAAATCGCTGCGATGCGAAGAAAATTACCGAGCGAACAACTCGGAATGACCACCAAAGTCTGCAAAAATCTTGCACCAGAGAAGTAATTCAAAAGTTTAAAAAAAAATGAAAAAAAATTATAACATGGAAAATGTTTAAAAACAAGGTGTCTGTGTGTGTTATCTCAAGTTTAATTAATTTGCTTGATGATAACTGTGCTTTAATATGATGTATTTTATATGTTGGTAGTAACCCACCTTACCAGCCTTTATTTAAATAGAATTGAATGATATTGGTAAATGGAAAGCTCTTGCTTTATTACAATGATTATTCACTTGTCCTGTATAACGCTAATTTCATCAGCTACAGTACGTCCAGATGGTAGATGGCTACATTGTTAAAGGATATTACTGTATTAAACACATTCCAAATTTTCCTAGGTAAATATGTACAAATTGGGTGAACCACTCTATTAGCATTTACAATTTGTACTGTTTAATCATCCAATATTTGAACTTTACTGTAGCCACATTATGCAGTTTTACTTTTGTATTTGTAATAGGGAAAGAGTCACCATAGCACTTGTTTTGTTTCAGCTGTGGAGTTGATTTGTCGCAGCAGTGCATATATTAAGTAGTGATGTGCACCGGACATTTTTCGGGTTTTGTGTTTTGGTTTTGGATTCGGTTCCGCAGCCGTGTTTTGGATTCGGACGCGTTTTGGCAAAACCTCACTGAAAATTTTTCGTCGGATTCGGGTGTGTTTTGGATTCGGGTGTTTTTTACAAAAAACCCTAAAAAACAGCTTAAATCATAGAATTTGGGGGTCATTTTGATCCCATAGTATTATTAACCTCAATAACCATAATTTCCACTCATTTCCAGTCTATTCTGAACACCTCACAATATTATTTTTAGTCCTAAAATTTGCACCGAGGTCGCTGGATGGCTAAGCTAAGCGACACAAGTGGCCGACACAAACACCTGCCCATCTAGGAGTGGCACTGCAGTGTCAGGCAGGATGGCACTTCAAAAAAATAGTCCCTAAACAGAACATGATGCAAAGAAAAAAAGAGGCGCACCAAGGTCGCTGTGTGACTAAGCTAAGCGACACAAGTGGCCGACACAAACACCTGGCCCATCTAGGAGTGGCACTGCAGTGTCAGGCAGTATGGCACTTCAAAAAAATTGTCCCCAAACAGCACATGATGCAAAGAAAAAAAGAGGCGCACCAAGGTTGCTGTGTGACTAAGCTAATCGACACAAGTGGCCGACACAAACAACTGGCCCATCTAGGAGTGGCACTGCAGTGTCAGGCAGGATGGCACTTCAAAAAAATTGTCCCCAAACAGCACATGATGCAAAGAAAAATTAAAGAAAAAAGAGGTGCAAGATGGAATTGTCCTTGGGCCCTCCCACCCACCGTTATGTTGTATAAACAGGACATGCACACTTTAACGAACCCATCATTTCAGCGACAGGGTCTGCCACACGACTGTGACTGAAATGACTGGTTGGTTTGGGCCCCCACCAAAAAAAGAAGCAATCAATCTCTCCTTGCACAAACTGGCTCAACAGAGGCAAGATGTCCACCTCATCATCATCCTCCGATTCCTCACCCCTTTCACTGTGTACATCCCCCTCCTCACAGATTATTAATTCATCCCCACTGGAATCCACCATCTCAGGTCCCTGTGTACTTTGTGGAGGCAATTGCTGCTGGTGAATGTCTCCACGGAGGAATTGATTATAATTCATTTTGATGAACATCATCTTCTCCACATTTTCTGGAAGTAACCTCGTACGCCGATTGCTGACAAGGTGAGTGGCTGCACTAAACACTCTTTCGGAGTACACACTGGAGGGAGGGCAACTTAGGTAGAATAAAGCCAGTTTGTGCAAGGGCCTCCAAATTGCCTCTTTTTCCTGCCAGTATACGTACGGACTGTCTGACGTGCCTACTTGGATGTGGTCACTCATATAATCCTCCACCATTCTTTCAATGGTGAGAGAATCATATGAAGTGACAGTAGACGACGTCAGTTATCGTTGGCAGGTCCTTCAGTCCGGACCAGATGTCAGCACTCGCTCCAGACTGCCCTGCATCACCGCCAGCGGGTGGGCTCGGAATTCTTAGCCTTTTCCTCGCACCCCCAGTTGCGGGAGAATGTGAAGGAAGAGATGTTGACGGGTCACGTTCCGCTTGACTTGACAATTTTCTCACCAGCAGGTCTTTGAACCTCTGCAGACTTGTGTCTGCCAGAAAGAGAGATACAACGTAGGTTTTAAATCTAGGATCGAGCACGGTGGCCAAAATGTAGTGCTCTGATTTCAACAGATTGACCACCCGTGAATCCTGTTTAAGCTAATTAAGGGCTCCATCCACAAGTCCCACATGCCTAGCGGAATCGCTCTGTTTTAGCTCCTCCTTCAATGTCTCCAGCTTCTTCTGCAAAAGCCTGATGAGGGGAATGACCTGACTCAGGCTGGCAGTGTCTGAACTGACTTCACGTGTGGCAAGTTCAAAGGGTTGCAGAACCTTGCACAACGTTGAAATCATTCTCCAATGCGCTTGAGTCAAGTGCATTCCCCCTCCTTTGCCTATATCATGGGCAGATGTATAGGCTTGAATGGCCTTTTGCTGCTCCTCCATCCTCTGAAGCATATAGAGGGTTGAATTCCACCTCGTTACCACCTCTTGCTTCAGATGATGGCAGGGCAGGTTCAGGAATGTTTGGTGGTGCTCCAGTCTTCTGTACGCGGTGGCTGAATGCCGAAAGTGGCCCGCAATTCTTCGGGCCACCGACAGCATCTCTTGCACGCCCCTGTCATTTTTTAAATTATTCTGCAGCATCAAATTCAATGTATGTGCAAAACATGGGACGTGCTGGAATTTGCCCAGATGTAATGCACGCACAATATTGCTGGCGTTGTCCGATGTCACAAATCCCCAGGAGAGTCCAATTGGGGTAAGCCATTCTGCGATGATCTTCCTCAGTTTCCGTAAGAGGTTGTCAGCTGTGTGCCTCTTCTGGAAAGCAGTGATACAAAGCGTAGCCTGCCTAGGAACGAGTTGGCGTTTGCGAGATGCTGCTACTGGTGCCGCCGCTGCTGTTCTTGCTGCGGGAGGCAATACATCTACCCAGTGGGCTGTCACAGTCATATAGTCCTGATTCTGCCCTGCTCCACTTGTCCACATGTCCGTGGTTAAGTGGACATTGGGTACAACTGCATTTTTTAGGACACTGGTGAGTCTTTTTCTGAGGTCTGTGTACATTTTCGGTATCGCCTGCCTAGAGAAATGGAACCTAGATGGTATTTGGTACCGGGGACACAGTACCTCAATCAAGTTTCTAGTTGCCTCTGAAATAACGGTGGATACCGGAAACCACGTTTCTCACCGCCCAGGCTGCCAAGGCCTGAGTTATCTGCTGTGCAGCAGGATGACTGCTGTGATATTTCATCTTCCTCGCAAAGGACTGTTGGACAGTCAATTGCTTACTGGAAGTAGTACAAGTGGTCTTCCGACTTCCCCTCCGGGATGACGATCGACTTCCAGCAGCTACAACAACAGTGCCAGCAGCAGTAGGCGTTACACTCAAGGATGCATCGGAGGAATCCCAGGCAGGAGAGAACTCGTCAGACTTGCCAGTGACATGGCCTGCAGGACTATTGGCTTTCCTGGGTAAGGAGGAAATTGACACTGAGGGAGTTGGTGGTGTGGTTTGCAGGAGCTTGGTTACAAGAGGAAGGGATTTAGTGGTCAGTGGACTGCTTCCGCTGTCACCCAAAGTTTTTGAACTTGTCACTGACTTATGATGAATGCGGTCCAGGTGACGTATAAGGGAGGATTTTCCGAGGTGGTTAACGTCCTTACCCCTACTTATTACAGCTTGACAAAGGCAACACATGGCTTGACACCTGTTGTCCGCATTTGTGTTGAAATAAATGCACACCGAAGAGCTGATTTTTTTTGTATTTTGACCAGGCATGTCAATGGCCATATTCGTCCCACGGACAACAGGTGTCTCCCCGGGTGCCTGACTTAAACAAACCACCTCACCATCAGAATCCTCCTTGTCAATTTCCTCCCCAGCGCCAGCAACACCCATATCCTCATCCTGGTGTACTTCAACAGTGACATCTTCAATTTGACTATCAGGAACTGGACTGCGGGTGCTCCTTCCAGCACTTGCAGGGGGCGTGCAAATGGTGGAAGGCGCAAGCTCTTCCCATCCAGTGTTGGGAAGGTCAGGCATCGCAACCGACACAATTGGACTCTCCTTGGGTATTTGTGATTTAGAAGAACGCACAGTTCTTTGCTGTGCTTTTGCCAGCTTAAGTCTTTTCATTTTTCTAGCGAGAGGATGAGTGCTTCCATCCTCATGTGAAGCTGAACCACTAGCCATGAACATAGGCCAGGGCCTCAGCCGTTCCTTGCCACTCCGTGTCGTAAATGGCATATTGGCAAGTTTACGCTTCTCCTCAGTTGCTTTTAATTTTGATTTTTTGGTCATTTTACTGAACTTCTGTTTTTTGGATTTTACATGCTCTCTACTATGACATTGGGCATCGGCCTTGGCAGACGACGTTGATGGCATTTCATCGTCTCGGCCATGACTAGTGGCAGCAGCTTCAGCACGAGGTGGAAGTGGATCTTGATCTTTCCCTATTTTAACCTCCACATTTTTGTTCTCCATTTTTTTAATGTGTGGAATTATATGCCAGTAACTATCAATAGCAATGGCCTACTACTATATATACTGCGCACAACTGAAATGCACCACAGGTATGGATGGATAGTATACTTGACGACACAGAGGTAGGTAGAGCAGTGGCCTTCCGTACCGTACTGCTATATATACTGGTGGTCACTGTCAGCAAACTGCAAAACTAAAATGCCCCACAGGTATAGAATGTAGATGGATAGTATACTTAATGACGACACAGAGGTAGGTACAGCAGTGGCCTTCCGTACCGTACTGCTATATATAGTATACTGGTGGTCACTGTGTCAGCAAACTGCAAAACTAAAATGCACCACAGGTATAGAATGTAGATGGATAGCATACTTAATGATGACACAGAGGTAGGTACAGCAGTGGCCTTCCGTACCGTACTGCTATAGATACTGGTGGTCACTGTGTCAGCAAACTGCACAACTGAAATGCACCACAGGTATAGAATCTAGATGGATAGTATACTTAATGACGACACAGAGGTAGGTTTAGCAGTGGCAGAGGCGGAACTACCGGCAGGGCAAGCAGTGCGTTGCACTGGGGCCCGCCTCTGTCCAGGGGCCCAAGCACGTAATGAGTCAAACTGACTCATTACATGCCACTGTGCGCTGCGGGCAACCGCTGCCCGCAGCGCACAGCCGCCCACAGAGGAGAAGAGCAGCAGCACGGACGGGGGAAGGAGGAGGACGGAGGTGAAGGAGGGAGCCGCAGCAGCGCTTTGTTACTGGTGGAGGCGCTGCTGCTGCTGCCCCTCTGCTTCACTATAGGCTGTCTTCCGAGAACAGCCTATAGTGAAGCAGGGGGGTAGCAGCAGCAGCGCCTCCACCAATAACACAGCGCTGCTGCGGCTCCCTCCTCCACCTCGTCTACTGCCCGGGAATCGTCAAGCTGCACGAGGAGCCTGAGCCAGCAGAGAGGGTAAGTATGATTCTACTTTCTTTCTTTCTTTCTTTCTTTCTTTCTTTCTTTCTTTCTTTCTTTCTTTCTTTCTTTCTTTCTTTCTGTCTCTTTCTTTCTTTATTTCTTTCTGTCTCTTTCTTTCTTTATTTGTTGGGACTGCCTGCCGCTATGTGTAAAAATGGGGGACTGCCTACCGCAATGTGTAAAAAGGGTGGACTGCCTGCCGCTATGTGTAAAAATGGGGGACTGCCTGCCGCAATGTGTAAAAATGGGGAATCTGCCTGCCGCAGTGTGTAAAAATGGGGAATCTGCCTGCCGCAATGTGTAAAAATGGGGAATCTGCCTGCCGCTATGTGTAAAAAGGGAGAATCTGCCTGCCGCTATGTGTAAAAATGGGGAATCTGCCTGCCGCAATGTGTAAAAACGGGGGACTGCCTGCCGCAACGTGTAAAAAGGGGGAATCTGCCTGCCGTAATGTGTAAAAATGGAGGACTGCCTGCCGCAATGTGTAAAAACGGGGGACTGCCTGCCGCAACGTGTAAAAAGGGGGAATCTGCCTGCCGCAATGTGTAAAAATGGGGGACTGCCTGCCGCAATGTGTAAAAATGGTGAATCTGCCTGCCGCAATGTGTAAAAAGGGGGGACTGCTTGCCGCAATGTGTTAAAATGGGGAATCTGCCTGCCGCAATGTGTAAAAATGGGGAATCTGCCTGCCGCAATGTGTAAAAATGGGGAATCTGCCTGCCGCTATGTGTAAAAAGGGAGAATCTGCCTGCCGCTATGTGTAAAAATGGGGAATCTGCCTGCCGCAATGTGTAAAAACGGGGGACTGCCTGCCGCAACGTGTAAAAAGGGGGAATCTGCCTGCCTTAATGTGTAAAAATGGGGAATCTGCCTGCCGCAATGTGTAAAAACGGGGGACTGCCTGCTGCAACGTGTAAAAAGGGGGAATCTGCATGCCGTAATGTGTAACAAGGGCACGCTGTCTGCCGAAATGTGTAACAAGGGCACGCTGTCTGCCGTAATGTGTAACAAGGGCACGCTGTCTGCCGCTATGTGTAAAAAGTGTACGTTGTCTGCCGTTATGTGTAAAAAGTGTACGCTGTCTGCCGTAATGTGTAAAAAGGGGACGCTGTCTGCCGTAATGTGTAAAAAGGGGGACGCTGTCTGCCGTTATGTGTAAAAAGTGTACGCTGTCTGCCGCTATGTTTAACAATGGCACGCTGTCTGCCGTTATGTGTAAAAAGTGTACGCTGTCTGCCGTAATGTGTAAAAAGTGCACGCTGTCTGCCGCTATGTGTAACAAGGGCACGCTGTCTGCCGTTATGTGTAAAAAGGGGACGCTGTCTGCCGTAATGTATAAAAAGGGGGACGCTGTCTGCTGTAATGTGTAAAAAGGGGACGCTGTCTGCCGTAATGTGTAAAAAGAGGAATCTGTTCGCTGTAAGGTGTAAAAGGGTCTCTACCTGGTGTAGTGGTGCTACTGTGCGGCGTAATTTGAAGAATGGAGACTACTGTGCACCGTTTTAAGAATTGGTATTATTTTGTGGCCACACCCCTTCCCCGCGAAGCCACGCCACTATGTATTTTTGCGCGCGCCTAAGGCGCGCACTGCCCCTGTTTTGCATGCAGGGGTGGGGCTCCGATGACGTTTCTTGCACACAGTGCTAAAATGTCTAGTTACGGCACTGTTGCTAGGTATCCATTTCTCTGGCCCTGAGCAGGTCCCCCTCACCAGATCCTCTCAAGGGGTGAGGGGGTGGACTTGGATGGGATGGGGGGGGCCCAAAGCATTTTGTCGCACCTGGGCCCACCGCTTGCTAGTTCCGCCACTGAGCAGTGGCCTACTGTACCGTAATGCTATGTATTATATACTGGTGGTCACTGGTCAGCAAAACTCTGCACTGTACTCCTCCTATATAATATTATACTGGTGGTCCCCAGTCCCCACAATAAAGCAGCACACTGAGCACAGATATGGAGTGTTTTTCAGGCAGACAACGTATACTGGTGGTCACTGTCAGCAAAACTCTGCACTGTACTCCTGCTATATAATACAGCTGCTCCCCAGTGCCCACAATTAAGCAGTGTGAGCACAGATATATGCAGCACACTGAGCACAGATATGTAGCATTTTTTTCAGGCAGAGAACGGATAACTGGTGGTCACTGATCAGCAAATCTCTGCACTGTACTCCTCCTATATTATACAGCTGCTCCCCAGCCCTCCCCACAATTAAGCAATAGTGCACAATCAAGTTCAACAATAACGGAGAGGACGCCAGCCACGTCCTCTCCCTAACATTTCCAATGCACGAGTGATAATGGCGGCGACGCGCGGCTGCTTATATAGAATCCGAATCTCGCGAGAATCCGACAGCGGGGTGATGACGTTCGGGCACGCTCGGGTTAACCGAGCCATACGGGAGAATCCGAGTATGGCTCGGACCCGTGTAAAAAGGGTGAAGTTCGGGGGGTGGTTCGGTTTCCGAGAAACGGAACACGCTCATCACTAATATTAAGCAAACATTGGAATAAAGTACATTTTGTTAATATATTGTTTGAATTACAGAAAGTAGCACATATTTGAAATATTCAGTTTGCACCAAGACACATAATATTATCCACTTATGTATTTAAGTAATGCTGTACACTACATATCAATGAACAGATGAAAAAAGATTACTTTCAGTTCATACTGTATATTGAAGAATATGTTGGATCTCTTATAGAAGAATGCTAAACTATGAGATACCAAACGAATATCAAAATATTGTTTTCCTTATACTTGGGTCTATTCATGAAGCAGTCAAAAGTGTGGAGAAGTGAGCCAGTGGAGAAGTTGCTCATGGCGACCAATCAGCATTGAAGTAACATTTATAATTTGCATACTATAAAATGATTCAGAGCAGCTGATTGGTTGCCGTGGGCAACTTCTCCACTGGCTCACTTCTCCACTATTTTCACTGCTTCATGAATAGACCCCCTAATCTGCTAATAAAACATTTCAATATTGCTAATGTATACAATAATAGCAAAAATAATAAACAATATATTTCTATATGCAACTGGACCCTGGATCCTAGTTGGACAATAAACAATGGACAAAAAACTCTGTAACCTGACAAATGCTGTATAATGGAGACTAATATGAATGATAATGCAGAGTAAACGGGAGAAAGAGGAGAATACCAGAAACCTGCCACCTAAGCAAGGCAATACATTTTAGACCAAAACTGCGCTTAGAGGCCTCATAAAAAAAAAGTAATGACTGTGAGCTCTGTTAGTTAGCATTGCTTTGCCTGGGAAAGAGGTAAGGTTTGACGGCAATAGACACTAAGTAGTAGGATGTCTAAAACTGTATACCAAGGTATGCAGAGACTGATTAAGTGTGTCACTCATGAAATAAGGGTAAAATAAGTGATATGATGGACTTTCAGAGAGGAATGATTGTTGGTGCTCACAGCAGAAGAATGAGGAAATCGGCTGCACTGGTGAGTTGTTTGAAGGCAGCAATTTTTAAAGTGCACACAGATTATTGTAGATCAGCAGACAAAAAACTGCATCTGAGCATAAGGCCTATGATCATAAATGGATACTGGATGGTTGAGACAGAGAATGGGCAGATTTATCAAATCCCACAGATTGGCAACAGTGCATTAAATTATGGATAATCTGTATCATGTACCACTTCAGGTGGCCTCTCTATAACCAGTATGCCACACATTTCATTGTATGGACTACAGAAGCAGAAGGCTGTCAATACGCCATTGCTATCTGCTGCAAGCAAGGTGAAACACCTCCAGGTTGCCCAGGAACACAGGAATTTCACAATAAATGATTGGAAATGAGTAGTGTGGTCTCATGGATCATGTTTTAAATTAAACCATGCAGATGGTAGGGTGAGGACATGAAGGCAACAGCATGAAAGCATAGATCCTTCTTGCATTACAAAAGCAAGAAGAAGAAAGTACTTTCTTGGCAGGGCACTCACCTACCCTGTTATAGAAATTATGACTTTTCTGAAACTTAACATTTACTGATGAATGTTAAAATAATTGGAGATCAAAGAACAGGACAAAGGTAAAACCAGCAACATTAAAAAGGGCATAGATCTTCGATTGCTCTTATTGGTTCACAAACAGTTTCACAACTAACTTGAGAGATGCAGTTGGTGTGTAATTAGTTGAGATTTTGTATTCCACTTGATCTTAGTTCACAGTATGTGCAGGGCCGGCCCAAGCTTAATATTTTTGGTAAGCAAATATTAATTTTGGCACCCGTTGATGGGATAAACTTTTTAAAGGGACAGCGCATGCCTAAGACGCGCGCCGTAAAAAAGGGTGTGGTCTCACAAGGAAAGGGAGAGGCCACACAATGGTACCCCCAAGGGTACATTGCAGTGGTGCAAGTAAAAAAAAGTCTTATAGGTACTGTGCTTTGGCACGTGCGTCAAAAAAATGGGTATGGCCAAATGCCACATGGGGCGTGGCCAATGAAAATGGGGGTGTTATACACATGGGGAGGCCAGATACACATATTCCCCCACAGTGCCAGATACACCTCCACCATGCCAGATATGGTCCTACAGTGCCAGATGCACAAATGCCCCACAGTGCCAGATGCACAAATGCCCCTACTGTGCCAGATACACATATGCCAGATATGCCCCCACAGTGCCAGATACACATATGCCCCCACAGTGCCAGATATGCCCAAACACTCCAGATATGCCCCCACTTTGCCAGATACACATGCCCCCAGAGTGCCGGATATGCTCCCAGAGTGGCAGACACACATGCCCCCAGAGTGCCAGATATTCCCCAGCAGTGCAACTCATCGTTATTGCTGCTGCCTGGGGCTGGCACTATCTTTTGCTGCTGGGGAGAGGAGAGCGCAATACGCGCCCCTCTTGCCCCTCTCTCCTGACCTCAATCCGGTCTCCATGCCCTGCTTCTGCGGTATCCTGTATATTAGATCTGGCGGCGGCTCCTGATTGGCTGACGGTCAGCGAGCTTTGATTGGCTCACGAACCAGTGTTTCAGTGCACGCTGCTGCCGCCGGACTCAGGGGACTCAGGCAGGAGAGGAGAGGTGCATGCTGTGCTCTCCTATCTCCAACACCCAGTGTCTGCAAGATGGCGGCCCATCGGTACGGCACACCGGCTGGGAATTTCTTACCGGTACGCCATACTGCCATACTTGCAGCACTGGTACATTGAGATAGTGGGTGACAGGGAGATATTGGTAGACTGGGGAGGCAGGGGTGAAAGGGAGATGGTGGGTAACTGGGGAGGCAGGGGTGACAGCGAGATGGGTGACTGGGGAGACAGGGATGATGGAGATAGTATGTAACTGGAGAGGCAGGGGTGACAGGAACAGCGTAATGTCACAGTCCTATACTCATTATTCTGACCCAGCAGCACAAAGGGGGTAAATTCCTAGCAGGCACCCAGAGGCAAAATAGAGTTGCCCCCACCTGTGTAGAAACTACTGTACACTCCCATGCAGCACTTGTAACAACTACACTGCCATTTAGTACACAAACAAGCACAAATCTATTCTTACCAAGAGAAGACATTCAGCAGCAGCTCCTCAGTCACGATGTGTCATCTATAGGGGGTGGAGTTTGTAATGATTGACAGGCTGGCACTCCAAGCCAAAGTAAGGACCCCAGGAGAGGGCAGGGGTGGCTACCACACTGCCTGTGTGTGCCACAACTGTGATGCTAACAGGCTCAGCAGCTCAGAGTGAATCATTGGTGCGCAGTGTCTGAGGAGGTCTTAAGTGTAATAAGGACTGCATCCATCCATCCTCTTGTGCCCAGGTAACAGTAAACATCAGAGAGAGCATGTCTGCACTATGTTCCAGCCATTCCTCCTCACTGGCCTGCAGATGGGGTGGTCTTCAGTATGCCAACTGATGGGATCCCGACGCACAGTATACCGGCGCCGGCATCCCGACAGCCGGCATACCGACACTTATTCTCCCTCGTGGGGGTCCACGACCCCCCTGGAGGGAGAATAAAATCGCTGCGATGCGAAGATAATTACCGAGCGAACAACTCGGAATGACCACCAAAGTCTGCAAAAATCTTGCACCAGAGAAGTAATTCAAAAGTTTTAAAAAAAATGTAAAAAAATTATAACATGGAAAATGTTTAAAAACAAGGTGTCTGTGTGTGTTATCTCAAGTTTAATTAATTTGCTTGATGATAACTGTGCTTTAATATGATGTATTTTATATGTTGGTAGTAACCCACCTTACCAGCCTTTATTTAAATAGAATTGAATGATATTGGTAAATGGAAAGCTCTTGCTTTATTACAATGATTATTCACTTGTCCTGTATAACGCTAATTTCATCAGCTACAGTACGTCCAGATGGTAGATGGCTACATTGTTAAAGGATATTACTGTATTAAACACATTCCAAATTTTCCTAGGTAAATATGTACAAATTGGGTGAACCACTCTATTAGCATTTACAATTTGTACTGTTTAATCATCCAATATTTGAACTTTACTGTAGCCACATTATGCAGTTTTACTTTTGTATTTGTAATAGGGAAAGAGTCACCATAGCACTTGTTTTGTTTCAGCTGTGGAGTTGATTTGTCGCAGCAGTGCATATATTAAGTAGTGATGTGCACCGGACATTTTTCGGGTTTTGTGTTTTGGTTTTGGATTCGGTTCCGCAGCCGTGTTTTGGATTCGGACGCGTTTTGGCAAAACCTCACTGAAAATTTTTCGTCGGATTCGGGTGTGTTTTGGATTCGGGTGTTTTTTACAAAAAACCCTAAAAACAGCTTAAATCATAGAATTTGGGGGTCATTTTGATCCCATAGTATTATTAACCTCAATAACCATAATTTCCACTCATTTCCAGTCTATTCTGAACACCTCACAATATTATTTTTAGTCCTAAAATTTGCACCGAGGTCGCTGGATGGCTAAGCTAAGCGACACAAGTGGCCGACACAAACACCTGCCCATCTAGGAGTGGCACTGCAGTGTCAGGCAGGATGGCACTTCAAAAAAATAGTCCCTAAACAGAACATGATGCAAAGAAAAAAAGAGGCGCACCAAGGTCGCTGTGTGACTAAGCTAAGCGACACAAGTGGCCGACACAAACACCTGGCCCATCTAGGAGTGGCACTGCAGTGTCAGGCAGTATGGCACTTCAAAAAAATTGTCCCCAAACAGCACATGATGCAAAGAAAAAAAGAGGCGCACCAAGGTTGCTGTGTGACTAAGCTAATCGACACAAGTGGCCGACACAAACAACTGGCCCATCTAGGAGTGGCACTGCAGTGTCAGGCAGGATGGCACTTCAAAAAAATTGTCCCCAAACAGCACATGATGCAAAGAAAAATTAAAGAAAAAAGAGGTGCAAGATGGAATTGTCCTTGGGCCCTCCCACCCACCGTTATGTTGTATAAACAGGACATGCACACTTTAACGAACCCATCATTTCAGCGACAGGGTCTGCCACACGACTGTGACTGAAATGACTGGTTGGTTTGGGCCCCCACCAAAAAAAGAAGCAATCAATCTCTCCTTGCACAAACTGGCTCAACAGAGGCAAGATGTCCACCTCATCATCATCCTCCGATTCCTCACCCCTTTCACTGTGTACGTCCCCCTCCTCACAGATTATTAATTCGTCCCCACTGGAATCCACCATCTCTGGTCCCTGTGTACTTTGTGGAGGCAATTGCTGCTGGTGAATGTCTCCACGGAGGAATTGATTATAATTAATTTTGATGAACATCATCTTCTCCACATTTTCTGGAAGTAACCTCGTACGCCGATTGCTGACAAGGTGAGTGGCTGCACTAAACACTCTTTCGGAGTACACACTGGAGGGAGGGCAACTTAGGTAGAATAAAGCCAGTTTGTGCAAGGGCCTCCAAATTGCCTCTTTTTCCTGCCAGTATACGTACGGACTGTCTGACGTGCCTACTTGGATGCGGTCACTCATATAATCCTCCACCATTCTTTCAATGGTGAGAGAATCATATGAAGTGACAGTAGACGACGTCAGTTATCGTTGGCAGGTCCTTCAGTCCAGACCAGATGTCAGCACTCGCTCCAGACTGCCCTGCATCACCGCCAGCGGGTGGGCTCGGAATTCTTAGCCTTTTCCTCGCACCCCCAGTTGCGGGAGAATGTGAAGGAGGAGATGTTGACGGGTCACGTTCCGCTTGACTTGACAATTTTCTCACCAGCAGGTCTTTGAACCTCTGCAGACTTGTGTCTGCCAGAAAGAGAGATACAACGTAGGTTTTAAATCTAGGATCGAGCACGGTGGCCAAAATGTAGTGCTCTGATTTCAACAGATTGACCACCCGTGAATCCTGTTTAAGCTAATTAAGGGCTCCATCCACAAGTCCCACATGCCTAGCGGAATCGCTCTGTTTTAGCTCCTCCTTCAATGTCTCCAGCTTCTTCTGCAAAAGCCTGATGAGGGGAATGACCTGACTCAGGCTGGCAGTGTCTGAACTGACTTCACGTGTGGCAAGTTCAAAGGGTTGCAGAACCTTGCACAACGTTGAAATCATTCTCCAATGCGCTTGAGTCAAGTGCATTCCCCCTCCTTTGCCTATATCATGGGCAGATGTATAGGCTTGAATGGCCTTTTGCTGCTCCTCCATCCTCTGAAGCATATAGAGTGTTGAATTCCACCTCGTTACCACCTCTTGCTTCAGATGATGGCAGGGCAGGTTCAGGAATGTTTGGTGGTGCTCCAGTCTTCTGTACGCGGTGGCTGAATGCCGAAAGTGGCCCGCAATTCTTCGGGCCACCGACAGCATCTCTTGCATGCCCCTGTCGTTTTTTAAATTATTCTGCAGCATCAAATTCAATGTATGTGCAAAACATGGGACGTGCTGGAATTTGCCCAGATGTAATGCACGCACAATATTGCTGGCGTTGTCCGATGTCACAAATCCCCAGGAGAGTCCAATTGGGGTAAGCCATTCTGCGATGATCTTCCTCAGTTTCCGTAAGAGGTTGTCAGCTGTGTGCCTCTTCTGGAAAGCAGTGATACAAAGCGTAGCCTGCCTAGGAACGAGTTGGCGTTTGCGAGATGCTGCTACTGGTGCCGCCGCTGCTGTTCTTGCTGCGGGAGGCAATACATCTACCCAGTGGGCTGTCACAGTCATATAGTCCTGATTCTGCCCTGCTCCACTTGTCCACATGTCCGTGGTTAAGTGGACATTGGGTACAACTGCATTTTTTAGGACACTGGTGAGTCTTTTTCTGAGGTCTGTGTACATTTTCGGTATCGCCTGCCTAGAGAAATGGAACCTAGATGGTATTTGGTACCGGGGACACAGTACCTCAATCAAGTTTCTAGTTGCCTCTGAATTAACGGTGGATACCGGAAACCACGTTTCTCACCGCCCAGGCTGCCAAGGCCTGAGTTATCTGCTGTGCAGCAGGATGACTGCTGTGATATTTCATCTTCCTCGCAAAGGACTGTTGGACAGTCAATTGCTTACTGGAAGTAGTACAAGTGGTCTTCCGACTTCCCCTCCGGGATGACGATCGACTTCCAGAAGCTACAACAACAGTGCCAGCAGCAGTAGGCGTTACACTCAAGGATGCATCGGAGGAATCCCAGGCAGGAGAGAACTCGTCAGACTTGCCAGTGACATGGCCTGCAGGACTATTGGCTTTCCTGGGTAAGGAGGAAATTGACACTGAGGGAGTTGGTGGTGTGGTTTGCAGGAGCTTGGTTACAAGAGGAAGGGATTTAGTGGTCAGTGGACTGCTTCCGCTGTCACCCAAAGTTTTTGAACTTGTCACTGACTTATGATGAATGCGGTCCAGGTGACGTATAAGGGAGGATTTTCCGAGGTGGTTAACGTCCTTACCCCTACTTATTACAGCTTGACAAAGGCAACACACGGCTTGACACCTGTTGTCCGCATTTGTGTTGAAATAAATGCACACCAAAGAGCTGATTTTTTTTGTATTTTGACAAGGCATGTCAATGGCCATATTCGTCCCACGGACAACAGGTGTCTCCCCGGGTGCCTGACTTAAACAAACCACCTCACCATCAGAATCCTCCTTGTCAATTTCCTCCCCAGCGCCAGCAACACCCATATCCTCATCCTGGTGTACTTCAACAGTGACATCTTCAATTTGACTATCAGGAACTGGACTGCGGGTGCTCCTTCCAGCACTTGCAGGGGGCGTGCAAATGGTGGAAGGCGCAAGCTCTTCCCATCCAGTGTTGGGAAGGTCAGGCATCGCAACCGACACAATTGGACTCTCCTTGGGTATTTGTGATTTAGAAGAACGCACAGTTCTTTGCTGTGCTTTTGCCAGCTTAAGTCTTTTCATTTTTCTAGCGAGAGGATGAGTGCTTCCATCCTCATGTGAAGCTGAACCACTAGCCATGAACATAGGCCAGGGCCTCAGCCGTTCCTTGCCACTCCGTGTCGTAAATGGAATGTTGGCAAGTTTACGCTTCTCCTCAGACGCTTTTAATTTTGATTTTTCGGTCATTTTACTGAACTTTTGTTTTTTGGATTTTACATGCTCTCTACTATGACATTGGGCATCGGCCTTGGCAGACGACGTTGATGGCATTTCATCGTCTCGGCCATGACTAGTGGCAGCAGCTTCAGCACGAGGTGGAAGTGGATCTTGATCTTTCCCTATTTTAACCTCCACATTTTTGTTCTCCATTTTTTTTAATGTGTGGAATTATATGCCAGTAACTATCAATAGCAATGGCCTACTACTATATATACTGCGCACAACTGAAATGCACCACAGGTATGGATGGATAGTATACTTGACGACACAGAGGTAGGTAGAGCAGTGGCCTTCCGTACCGTACTGCTATATATACTGGTGGTCACTGTCAGCAAACTGCAAAACTAAAATGCCCCACAGGTATAGAATGTAGATAGATAGTATACTTAATGACGACACAGAGGTAGGTACAGCAGTGGCCTTCCGTACCGTACTGCTATATATAGTATACTGGTGGTCACTGTGTCAGCAAACTGCAAAACTAAAATGCACCACAGGTATAGAATGTAGATGGATAGTATACTTAATGACGACACAGAGGTAGGTACAGCAGTGGCCTTCCGTACCGTACTGCTATATATAGTATACTGGTGGTCACTGTGTCAGCAAACTGCAAAACTAAAATGCACCACAGGTATAGAATGTAGATGGATAGTATACTTAATGACGACACAGAGGTAGGTACAGCAGTGGCCTTCCGTACCGTACTGCTATATATAGTATACTGGTGGTCACTGTGTCAGCAAACTGCAAAACTAAAATGCACCACAGGTATAGAATGTAGATGGATAGTATACTTAATGACGACACAGAGGTAGGTACAGCAGTGGCCTTCCGTACCGTACTGCTATATATAGTATACTGGTGGTCACTGTGTCAGCAAACTGCAAAACTAAAAAACTAAAATGCACCACAGGTATAGAATGTAGATGGATAGTATACTTAATGATGACACAGAGGTAGGTACAGCAGTGGCCTTCCGTACCGTACTGCTATATATAGTATACTGGTGGTCACTGTGTCAGCAAACTGCAAAACTAAAATGCACCACAGGTATAGAATGTAGATGGATAGTATACTTAATGACGACACAGAGGTAGGTACAGCAGTGGCCTTCCGTACCGTACTGCTATATATAGTATACTGGTGGTCACTGTGTCAGCAAACTGCAAAACTAAAATGCACCACAGGTATAGAATGTAGATGGATAGTATACTTAATGACGACACAGAGGTAGGTACAGCAGTGGCCTTCCGTACCGTACTGCTATATATAGTATACTGGTGGTCACTGTGTCAGCAAACTGCAAAACTAAAATGCACCACAGGTATAGAATGTAGATGGATAGTATACTTAATGATGACACAGAGGTAGGCACAGCAGTGGCCTTCCGTACCGTACTGCTATATATAGTATACTGGTGGTCACTGTGTCAGCAAACTGCAAAACTAAAATGCACCACAGGTATAGAATGTAGATGGATAGCATACTTAATGATGACACAGAGGTAGGTACAGCAGTGGCCTTCCGTACCGTACTGCTATAGATACTGGTGGTCACTGTGTCAGCAAACTGCACAACTGAAATGCACCACAGGTATAGAATCTAGATGGATAGTATACTTAATGACGACACAGAGGTAGGTACAGCAGTGGCAGAGGCGGAACTACCGGCAGGGCAAGCAGTGCGTTGCACTGGGGCCCGCCTCTGTCCAGGGGCCCAAGCACGTAATGAGTCAAACTGACTCATTACATGCCACTGTGCGCTGCGGGCCGCACAGCCGCCCACAGAGGAGAAGAGCAGCGGCACGGACGGGGGAAGGAGGACGGAGGTGAAGGAGGGAGCCGCAGCAGCGCTTTGTTACTGGTGGAGGCGCTGCTGCTGCTGCCCCTCTGCTTCACTATAGGCTGTCTTCCGAGAACAGCCTATAGTGAAGCAGGGGGGTAGCAGCAGCAGCGCCTCCACCAATAACACAGCGCTGCTGCGGCTCCCTCCTCCACCTCGTCTACTGCCCGGGAATCGTCAAGCTGCACGAGGAGCCTGAGCCAGCGGAGAGGGTAAGTATGATTCTACTTTCTTTCTTTCTTTCTTTCTTTCTTTCTTTCTTTCTTTCTTTCTTTCTTTCTTTCTGTCTCTTTCTTTCTTTATTTCTTTCTGTCTCTTTCTTTCTTTATTTGTTGGGACTGCCTGCCGCTATGTGTAAAAAGGGTGGACTGCCTGCCGCTATGTGTAAAAATGGGGGACTGCCTGCCGCAATGTGTAAAAATGGGGAATCTGCCTGCCGCAATGTGTAAAAATGGGGAATCTGCCTGCCGCAATGTGTAAAAATGGGGAATCTGCCTGCCGCTATGTGTAAAAAGGGAGAATCTGCCTGCCGCTATGTGTAAAAATGGGGAATCTGCCTGCCGCAATGTGTAAAAATGGTGAATCAGCCTGCCGCAATGTGTAAAAAGGGGGGACTGCCTGCCGCAATGTGTTAAAATGGGGAATCTGCCTGCCGCAATGTGTAAAAATGGGGGACTGCCTGCCGCAACGTGTAAAAAGGGGGAATCTGCCTGCCGTAATGTGTAACAAGGGCACGCTGTCTGCCGTAATGTGTAACAAGGGCACGCTGTCTGCCGTAATGTGTAGCAAGGGCACGCTGTCTGCCGTAATGTGTAACAAGGGCACGCTGTCTGCCGTAATGTGTAACAAGGGCACGCTGTCTGCCGCTATGTGTAAAAAGTGTACGTTGTCTGCCGTTATGTGTAAAAAGTGTACGCTGTCTGCCGTAATGTGTAAAAAGTGGACGCTGTCTGCCGTAATGTGTAAAAAGGGGGACGCTGTCTGCCGTTATGTGTAAAAAGTGTACGCTGTCTGCCGCTATGTTTAACAAGGGCACGCTGTCTGCCGTTATGTGTAAAAAGTGTACGCTGTCTGCCGTAATGCGTAAAAAGTGCACGCTGTCTGCCGCTATGTGTAACAAGGGCACGCTGTCTGCCGTTATGTGTAAAAAGGGGACGCTGTCTGCCGTAATGTATAAAAAGGGGGACGCTGTCTGCTGTAATGTGTAAAAAGGGGACGCTGTCTGCCGTAATGTGTAAAAAGAGGAATCTGTTCGCTGTAAGGTGTAAAAGGGTCTCTACCTGGTGTAGTGGTGCTACTGTGCGGCGTAATTTGAAGAATGGAGACTACTGTGCACCGTTTTAAGAATTGGTATTATTTTGTGGCCACACCCCTTCCCCGCGAAGCCACGCCACTATGTATTTTTGCGCGCGCCTAAGGCGCGCACTGCCCCTGTTTTGCATGCAGGGGTGGGGCTCCGATGACGTTTCTTGCACACAGTGCTAAAATGTCTAGTTACGGCACTGTTGCTAGGTATCCATTTCTCTGGCCCTGAGCAGGTCCCCCTCACCAGATCCTCTCAAGGGGTGAGGGGGTGGACTTGGATGGGATGGGGGGGGCCCAAAGCATTTTGTCGCACCTGGGCCCACCGCTTGCTAGTTCCGCCACTGAGCAGTGGCCTACTGTACCGTAATGCTATGTATTATATACTGGTGGTCACTGGTCAGCAAAACTCTGCACTGTACTCCTCCTATATAATATTATACTGGTGGTCCCCAGTCCCCACAATAAAGCAGCACACTGAGCACAGATATGGAGTGTTTTTCAGGCAGACAACGTATACTGGTGGTCACTGTCAGCAAAACTCTGCACTGTACTCCTGCTATATAATACAGCTGCTCCCCAGTGCCCACAATTAAGCAGTGTGAGCACAGATATATGCAGCACACTGAGCACAGATATGTAGCGTTTTTTTCAGGCAGAGAACGGATAACTGGTGGTCACTGAACAGCAAAACTCTGCACTGTACTCCTCCTATATTATACAGCTGCTCCCCAGCCCTCCCCACAATTAAGCAATAGTGCACAATCAAGTTCAACAATAACGGAGAGGACGCCAGCCACGTCCTCTCCCTAACATTTCCAATGCACGAGTGATAATGGCGGCGACGCGCGGCTGCTTATATAGAATCCGAATCTCGCGAGAATCCGACAGCGGGGTGATGACGTTCGGGCACGCTCGGGTTAACCGAGCCATACGGGAGAATCCGAGTATGGCTCGGACCCGTGTAAAAAGGGTGAAGTTCGGGGGGTGGTTCGGTTTCCGAGAAACGGAACACGCTCATCACTAATATTAAGCAAACATTGGAATAAAGTACATTTTGTTAATATATTGTTTGAATTACAGAAAGTAGCACATATTTGAAATATTCAGTTTGCACCAAGACACATAATATTATCCACTTATGTATTTAAGTAATGCTGTACACTACATATCAATGAACAGATGAAAAAAGATTACTTTCAGTTCATACTGTATATTGAAGAATATGTTGGATCTCTTATAGAAGAATGCTAAACTATGAGATACCAAACGAATATCAAAATATTGTTTTCCTTATACTTGGGTCTATTCATGAAGCAGTCAAAAGTGTGGAGAAGTGAGCCAGTGGAGAAGTTGCTCATGGCGACCAATCAGCATTGAAGTAACATTTATAATTTGCATACTATAAAATGATTCAGAGCAGCTGATTGGTTGCCGTGGGCAACTTCTCCACTGGCTCACTTCTCCACTATTTTCACTGCTTCATGAATAGACCCCCTAATCTGCTAATAAAACATTTCAATATTGCTAATGTATACAATAATAGCAAAAATAATAAACAATATATTTCTATATGCAACTGGACCCTGGATCCTAGTTGGACAATAAACAATGGACAAAAAACTCTGTAACCTGACAAATGCTGTATAATGGAGACTAATATGAATGATAATGCAGAGTAAACGGGAGAAAGAGGAGAATACCAGAAACCTGCCACCTAAGCAAGGCAATACATTTTAGACCAAAACTGCGCTTAGAGGCCTCATAAAAAAAAAGTAATGACTGTGAGCTCTGTTAGTTAGCATTGCTTTGCCTGGGAAAGAGGTAAGGTTTGACGGCAATAGACACTAAGTAGTAGGATGTCTGAAACTGTATACCAAGGTATGCAGAGACTGATTAAGTGTGTCACTCATGAAATAAGGGTAAAATAAGTGATATGATGGACTTTCAGAGAGGAATGATTGTTGGTGCTCACAGCAGAAGAATGAGGAAATCGGCTGCACTGGTGAGTTGTTTGAAGGCAGCAATTTTTAAAGTGCACACAGATTATTGTAGATCAGCAGACAAAAAACTGCATCTGAGCATAAGGCCTATGATCATAAATGGATACTGGATGGTTGAGACAGAGAATGGGCAGATTTATCAAATCCCACAGATTGGCAACAGTGCATTAAATTATGGATAATCTGTATCATGTACCACTTCAGGTGGCCTCTCTATAACCAGTATGCCACACATTTCATTGTATGGACTACAGAAGCAGAAGGCTGTCAATACGCCATTGCTATCTGCTGCAAGCAAGGTGAAACACCTCCAGGTTGCCCAGGAACACAGGAATTTCACAATAAATGATTGGAAATGAGTAGTGTGGTCTCATGGATCATGTTTTAAATTAAACCATGCAGATGGTAGGGTGAGGACATGAAGGCAACAGCATGAAAGCATAGATCCTTCTTGCATTACAAAAGCAAGAAGAAGAAAGTACTTTCTTGGCAGGGCACTCACCTACCCTGTTATAGAAATTATGACTTTTCTGAAACTTAACATTTACTGATGAATGTTAAAATAATTGGAGATCAAAGAACAGGACAAAGGTAAAACCAACAACATTAAAAAGGGCATAGATCTTCGATTGCTCTTATTGGTTCACAAACAGTTTCACAACTAACTTGAGAGATGCAGTTGGTGTGTAATTAGTTGATATTTTGTATTCCACTTGATCTTAGTTCACAGTATGTGTAGGGCCGGCCCAAGCTTAATATTTTTGGTAAGCAAATATTCATTTTGGCACCCGTTGATGGGATAAACTTTTTAAAGGGACAGCGCATGCCTAAGACGCGCGCCGTAAAAAAGGGTGTGGTCTCACAAGGAAAGGGAGAGGCCACACAATGGTACCCCCAAGGGTACATTGCAGTGGTGCAAGTAAAAAAAAGTCTTATAGGTACTGTGCTTTGGCACGTGCGTCAAAAAAATGGGTATGGCCAAATGCCACATGGGGCGTGGCCAATGAAAATGGGGGTGTTATACACATGGGGAGGCCAGATACACATATTCCCCCACAGTGCCAGATACACCTCCACCATGCCAGATATGGTCCTACAGTGCCAGATGCACAAATGCCCCACAGTGCCAGATGCACAAATGCCCCCACTGTGCCAGATACACATATGCCAGATATGCCCCCACAGTGCCAGATACACATATGCCCCCACAGTGCCAGATATGCCCAAACACTCCAGATATGCCCCCACTTTGCCAGATACACATGCCCCCAGAGTGCCGGATATGCTCCCAGAGTGGCAGACACACATGCCCCCAGAGTGGCAGATATTCCCCAGCAGTGCAACTCATCGTTATTGCTGCTGCCTGGGGCTGGCACTATCTTTTGCTGCTGGGGAGAGGAGAGCGCAATACGCGCCCCTCTTGCCCCTCTCTCCTGACCTCAATCCGGTCTCCATGCCCTGCTTCTGCGGTATCCTGTATATTAGATCTGGCGGCGGCTCCTGATTGGCTGACGGTCAGCGAGCTTTGATTGGCTCACGAACCAGTGTTTCAGTGCACGCTGCTGCCGCCGGACTCAGGGGACTCAGGCAGGAGAGGAGAGGTGCATGCTGTGCTCTCCTATCTCCAACACCCAGTGTCTGCAAGATGGCGGCCCATCGGTACGGCACACCGGCTGGGAATTTCTTACCGGTACGCCATACTGCCATACTTGCAGCACTGGTACATTGAGATAGTGGGTGACAGGGAGATATTGGTAGACTGGGGAGGCAGGGGTGAAAGGGAGATGGTGGGTAACTGGGGAGGCAGGGGTGACAGCGAGATGGGTGACTGGGGAGACAGGGATGATGGAGATAGTATGTAACTGGAGAGGCAGGGGTGACAGGAACAGCGTAATGTCACAGTCCTATACTCATTATTCTGACCCAGCAGCACAAAGGGGGTAAATTCCTAGCAGGCACCCAGAGGCAAAATAGAGTTGCCCCCACCTGTGTAGAAACTACTGTACACTCCCATGCAGCACTTGTAACAACTACACTGCCATTTAGTACACAAACAAGCACAAATCTATTCTTACCAAGAGAAGACATTCAGCAGCAGCTCCTCAGTCACGATGTGTCATCTATAGGGGGTGGAGTTTGTAATGATTGACAGGCTGGCACTCCAAGCCAAAGTAAGGACCCCAGGAGAGGGCAGGGGTGGCTACCACACTGCCTGTGTGTGCCACAACTGTGATGCTAACAGGCTCTGCAGCTCAGAGTGAATCATTGGTGCGCAGTGTCTGAGGAGGTCTTAAGTGTAATAAGGACTGCATCCATCCATCCTCTTGTGCCCAGGTAACAGTAAACATCAGAGAGAGCATGTCTGCACTATGTTCCAGCCATTCCTCCTCACTGGCCTGCAGATGGGGTGGTCTTCAGTATGCCAACTGATGGGATCCCGACGCACAGTATACCGGCGCCGGCATCCCGACAGCCGGCATACCGACACTTATTCTCCCTCGTGGGGGTCCACGACCCCCCTGGAGGGAGAATAAAATCGCTGCGATGCGAAGAAAATTACCGAGCGAACAACTCGGAATGACCACCAAAGTCTGCAAAAATCTTGCACCAGAGAAGTAATTCAAAAGTTTTAAAAAAAAATGTAAAAAATTATAACATGGAAAATGTTTAAAAACAAGGTGTCTGTGTGTGTTATCTCAAGTTTAATTAATTTGCTTGATGATAACTGTGCTTTAATATGATGTATCTTATATGTTGGTAGTAACCCACCTTACCAGCCTTTATTTAAATAGAATTGAATGATATTGGTAAATGGAAAGCTCTTGCTTTATTACAATGATTATTCACTTGTCCTGTATAACGCTAATTTCATCAGCTACAGTACGTCCAGATGATAGATGGCTACATTGTTAAAGGATATTACTGTATTAAACACATTCCAAATTTTCCTAGGTAAATATGTACAAATTGGGTGAACCACTCTATTAGCATTTACAATTTGTACTGTTTAATCATCCAATATTTGAACTTTACTGTAGCCACATTATGCAGTTTTACTTTTGTATTTGTAATAGGGAAAGAGTCACCATAGCACTTGTTTTGTTTCAGCTGTGGAGTTGATTTGTCGCAGCAGTGCATATATTAAGTAGTGATGTGCACCGGACATTTTTCGGGTTTTGTGTTTTGGTTTTGGATTCGGTTCCGCAGCCGTGTTTTGGATTCGGACGTGTTTTGGCAAAACCTCACTGAAAATTTTTCGTCGGATTCGGGTGTGTTTTGGATTCGGGTGTTTTTTACAAAAAACCCTAAAAAACAGCTTAAATCATAGAATTTGGGGGTCATTTTGATCCCATAGTATTATTAACCTCAATAACCATAATTTCCACTCATTTCCAGTCTATTCTGAACACCTCACAATATTATTTTTAGTCCTAAAATTTGCACCGAGGTCGCTGGATGGCTAAGCTAAGCGACACAAGTGGCCGACACAAACACCTGCCCATCTAGGAGTGGCACTGCAAAAAAATAGTCCCTAAACAGAACATGATGCAAAGAAAAAAAGAGGCGCACCAAGGTCGCTGTGTGACTAAGCTAAGCGACACAAGTGGCCGACACAAACACCTGGCCCATCTAGGAGTGGCACTGCAGTGTCAGGCAGTATGGCACTTCAAAAAAATTGTCCCCAAACAGCACATGATGCAAAGAAAAAAAGAGGCGCACCAAGGTTGCTGTGTGACTAAGCTAATCGACACAAGTGGCCGACACAAACAACTGGCCCATCTAGGAGTGGCACTGCAGTGTCAGGCAGGATGGCACTTCAAAAAAATTGTCCCCAAACAGCACATGATGCAAAGAAAAATTAAAGAAAAAAGAGGTGCAAGATGGAATTGTCCTTGGGCCCTCCCACCCATCGTTATGTTGTATAAACAGGACATGCACACTTTAACGATCCCATCATTTCAGCGACAGGGTCTGCCACACGACTGTGACTGAAATGACTGGTTGGTTTGGGCCCCCACCAAAAAAAGAAGCAATCAATCTCTCCTTGCACAAACTGGCTCAACAGAGGCAAGATGTCCACCTCATCATCATCCTCCGATTCCTCACCCCTTTCACTGTGTACATCCCCCTCCTCACAGATTATTAATTCATCCCCACTGGAATCCACCATCTCAGGTCCCTGTGTACTTTGTGGAGGCAATTGCTGCTGGTGAATGTCTCCACGGAGGAATTGATTATAATTCATTTTGATGAACATCATCTTCTCCACATTTTCTGGAAGTAACCTCGTACGCCGATTGCTGACAAGGTGAGTGGCTGCACTAAACACTCTTTCGGAGTACACACTGGAGGGAGGGCAACTTAGGTAGAATAAAGCCAGTTTGTGCAAGGGCCTCCAAATTGCCTCTTTTTCCTGCCAGTATACGTACGGACTGTCTGACGTGCCTACTTGGATGCGGTCACTCATATAATCCTCCACCATTCTTTCAATGGTGAGAGAATCATATGAAGTGACAGTAGACGACATGTCAGTTATCGTTGGCAGGTCCTTCAGTCCGGACCAGATGTCAGCACTCGCTCCAGACTGCCCTGCATCACCGCCAGCGGGTGGGCTCGGAATTCTTAGCCTTTTCCTCGCACCCCCAGTTGCGGGAGAATGTGAAGGAGGAGATGTTGACGGGTCACGTTCCGCTTGACTTGACAATTTTCTCACCAGCAGGTCTTTGAACCTCTGCAGACTTGTGTCTGCCAGAAAGAGAGATACAACGTAGGTTTTAAATCTAGGATCGAGCACGGTGGCTAAAATGTAGTGCTCTGATTTCAACAGATTGACCACCCGTGAATCCTGTTTAAGCTAATTAAGGGCTCCATCCACAAGTCCCACATGCCTAGCGGAATCGCTCTGTTTTAGCTCCTCCTTCAATGTCTCCAGCTTCTTCTGCAAAAGCCTGATGAGGGGAATGACCTGACTCAGGCTGGCAGTGTCTGAACTGACTTCACGTGTGGCAAGTTCAAAGGGTTGCAGAACCTTGCACAACGTTGAAATCATTCTCCAATGCGCTTGAGTCAAGTGCATTCCCCCTCCTTTGCCTATATCATGGGCAGATGTATAGGCTTGAATGGCCTTTTGCTGCTCCTCCATCCTCTGAAGCATATAGAGGGTTGAATTCCACCTCGTTACCACCTCTTGCTTCAGATGATGGCAGGGCAGGTTCAGGAATGTTTGGTGGTGCTCCAGTCTTCTGTACGCGGTGGCTGAATGCCGAAAGTGGACCGCAATTCTTCGGGCCACCGACAGCATCTCTTGCACGCCCCTGTCGTTTTTTAAATTATTCTGCAGCATCAAATTCAATGTATGTGCAAAACATGGGACGTGCTGGAATTTGCCCAGATGTAATGCACGCACAATATTGCTGGCGTTGTCCGATGTCACAAATCCCCAGGAGAGTCCAATTTGGGTAAGCCATTCTGCGATGATCTTCCTCAGTTTCCGTAAGAGGTTGTCAGCTGTGTGCCTCTTCTGGAAAGCAGTGATACAAAGCGTAGCCTGCCTAGGAACGAGTTGGCGTTTGCGAGATGCTGCTACTGGTGCCGCCGCTGCTGTTCTTGCTGCGGGAGGCAATACATCTACCCAGTGGGCTGTCACAGTCATATAGTCCTGATTCTGCCCTGCTCCACTTGTCCACATGTCCGTGGTTAAGTGGACATTGGGTACAACTGCATTTTTTAGGACACTGGTGAGTCTTTTTCTGAGGTCTGTGTACATTTTCGGTATCGCCTGCCTAGAGAAATGGAACCTAGATGGTATTTGGTACCGGGGACACAGTACCTCAATCAAGTTTCTAGTTGCCTCTGAATTAACGGTGGATACCGGAAACCACGTTTCTCACCGCCCAGGCTGCCAAGGCCTGAGTTATCTGCTTTGCAGCAGGATGACTGCTGTGATATTTCATCTTCCTCGCAAAGGACTGTTGGACAGTCAATTGCTTACTGGAAGTAGTACAAGTGGTCTTCCGACTTCCCCTCCGGGATGACGATCGACTTCCAGCAGCTACAACAGCAGTGCCAGCAGCAGTAGGCGTTACACTCAAGGATGCATCGGAGGAATCCCAGGCAGGAGAGAACTCGTCAGACTTGCCAGTGACATGGCCTGCAGGACTATTGGCTTTCCTGGGTAAGGAGGAAATTGACACTGAGGGAGTTGGTGGTGTGGTTTGCAGGAGCTTGGTTATAAGAGGAAGGGATTTAGTGGTCAGTGGACTGCTTCCGCTGTCACCCAAAGTTTTTGAACTTGTCACTGACTTATGATGAATGCGGTCCAGGTGACGTATAAGGGAGGATTTTCCGAGGTGGTTAACGTCCTTACCCCTACTTATTACAGCTTGACAAAGGCAACACACGGCTTGACACCTGTTGTCCGCATTTGTGTTGAAATAAATGCACACCGAAGAGCTGATTTTTTTTGTATTTTGACAAGGCATGTCAATGGCCATATTCGTCCCACGGACAACAGGTGTCTCCCCGGGTGCCTGACTTAAACAAACCACCTCACCATCAGAATCCTCCTTGTCAATTTCCTCCCCAGCGCCAGCAACACCCATATCCTCATCCTGGTGTACTTCAACAGTGACATCTTCAATTTGACTATCAGGAACTGGACTGCGGGTGCTCCTTCCAGCACTTGCAGGGGGCGTGCAAATGGTGGAAGGCGCAAGCTCTTCCCGTCCAGTGTTGGGAAGGTCAGGCATCGCAACCGACACAATTGGACTCTCCTTGGGTATTTGTGATTTAGAAGAACGCACAGTTCTTTGCTGTGCTTTTGCCAGCTTAAGTCTTTTCATTTTTCTAGCGAGAGGATGAGTGCTTCCATCCTCATGTGAAGCTGAACCACTAGCCATGAACATAGGCCAGGGCCTCAGCCGTTCCTTGCCACTCCGTGTCGTAAATGGCATATTGGCAAGTTTACGCTTCTCCTCAGACGCTTTTAATTTTGATTTTTGGGTCATTTTACTGAACTTTTGTTTTTTGGATTTTACATGCACTCTACTATGACATTGGGCATCGGCCTTGGCAGACGACGTTGATGGCATTTCATCGTCTCAGCCATGACTAGTGGCAGCAGCTTCAGCACGAGGTGGAAGTGGATCTTGATCTTTCCCTATTTTAACCTCCACATTTTTGTTCTCCATTTTTTTTAATGTGTGGAATTATATGCCAGTAACTATCAATAGCAATGGCCTACTACTATATATACTGCGCACAACTGAAATGGACCACAGGTATGGATGGATAGTATACTTGACGACACAGAGGTAGGTAGAGCAGTGGCCTTCCGTACCGTACTGCTATATATACTGGTGGTCACTGTCAGCAAACTGCAAAACTAAAATGCACCACAGGTATAGAATGTAGATGGATAGTATACTTAATGACGACACAGAGGTAGGTACAGCAGTGGCCTTCCGTACCGTACTGCTATATATAGTATACTGGTGGTCACTGTGTCAGCAAACTGCAAAACTAAAATGCACCACAGGTATAGAATGTAGATGGATAGTATACTTAATGACGACACAGAGGTAGGTACAGCAGTGGCCTTCCATACCGTACTGCTAAATATAGTATACTGGTGGTCTCTGTGTCAGCAAACTGCAAAACTAAAATGCACCACAGGTATAGAATGTAGATGGATAGTATACTTAATGACGACACAGAGGTAGGTACAGCAGTGGCCTTCCGTACCGTACTGCTATATATAGTATACTGGTGGTCACTGTGTCAGCAAACTGCAAAACTAAAAAACTAAAATGCACCACAGGTATAGAATGTAGATGGATAGTATACTTAATGACGACACAGAGGTAGGTACAGCAGTGGCCTTCCGTACCGTACTGCTATATATAGTATACTGGTGGTCACTGTGTCAGCAAACTGCAAAACTAAAATGCACCACAGGTATAGAATGTAGATGGATAGTATACTTAATGACGACACAGAGGTAGGTACAGCAGTGGCCTTCCGTACCGTACTGCTATATATAGTATACTGGTGGTCACTGTGTCAGCAAACTGCAAAACTAAAATGCACCACAGGTATAGAATGTAGATGGATAGTATACTTAATGACGACACAGAGGTAGGTACAGCAGTGGCCTTCCGTACCGTACTGCTATATATAGTATACTGGTGGTCACTGTGTCAGCAAACTGCAAAACTAAAATGCACCACAGGTATAGAATGTAGATGGATAGTATACTTAATGATGACACAGAGGTAGGCACAGCAGTGGCCTTCCGTACCGTACTGCTATATATAGTATACTGGTGGTCACTGTGTCAGCAAACTGCAAAACTAAAATGCACCACAGGTATAGAATGTAGATGGATAGCATACTTAATGATGACACAGAGGTAGGTACAGCAGTGGCCTTCCGTACCGTACTGCTATAGATACTGGTGGTCACTGTGTCAGCAAACTGCACAACTGAAATGCACCACAGGTATAGAATCTAGATGGATAGTATACTTAATGACGACACAGAGGTAGGTACAGCAGTGGCAGAGGCGGAACTACCGGCAGGGCAAGCAGTGCGTTGCACTGGGGCCCGCCTCTGTCCAGGGGCCCAAGCACGTAATGAGTCAAACTGACTCATTACATGCCGCTGTGCGCTGCGGGCAACCGCTGCCCGCAGCGCACAGCCGCCCACAGAGGAGAAGCGCAGCGGCACGGACGGGGGAAGGAGGAGGACGGAGGTGAAGGAGGGAGCCGCAGCAGCGCTTTGTTACTGGTGGAGGCGCTGCTGCTGCTGCCCCTCTGCTTCACTATAGGCTGTCTTCCGAGAACAGCCTGTAGTGAAGCAGGGGGGTAGCAGCAGCAGCGCCTCCACCAATAACACAGCGCTGCTGCGGCTCCCTCCTCCACCTCGTCTACTGCCCGGGAATCGTCAAGCTGCACGAGGAGCCTGAGCCAGCGGAGAGGGTAAGTATGATTCTACTTTCTTTCTTTCTTTCTTTCTTTCTTTCTTTCTTTCTTTCTTTCTTTCTTTCTTTCTTTCTTTCTTTCTTTCTTTCTCTTTCTTTCTTTATTTCTTTCTGTCTCTTTCTTTCTTTATTTGTTGGGACTGCCTGCTGCTATGTGTAAAAATGAGGGACTGCCTACCGCAATGTGTAAAAAGGGTGGACTGCCTGCCGCTATGTGTAAAAATGGGGGACTGCCTGCCGCAATGTGTAAAAATGGGGAATCTGCCTGCCGCAATGTGTAAAAATGGGGAATCTGCCTGCCGCAATGTGTAAAAATGGGGAATCTGCCTGCCGCAATGTGTAAAAATGGGGAATCTGCCTGCCGCTATGTGTAAAAAGGGAGTATCTGCCTGCCGCTATGTGTAAAAATGGGGAATCTGCCTGCCGCAATGTGTAAAAACGGGGGACTGCCTGCCGCAACGTGTAAAAAGGGGGAATCTGCCTGCCGTAATGTGTAAAAATGGAGGACTGCCTTCCGCAATGTGTAAAAACGGGGGACTGCCTGCCGCAACGTGTAAAAAGGGGGAATGTGCCTGCCGCAATGTGTAAAAATGGGAGACTGCCTGCCGCAATGTGTAAAAATGGTGAATCTGCCTGCCGCAATGTGTAAAAAGGGGGGACTGCCTGCCGCAATGTGTTAAAATGGGGAATCTGCCTGCCGCAATGTGTAAAAATGGGGAATCTGCCTGCCGCAATGTGTAAAAATGGGGAATCTGCCTGCCGCTATGTGTAAAAAGGGAGAATCTGCCTGCCGCTATGTGTAAAAATGGGGAATCTGCCTGCCGCAATGTGTAAAAACGGGGGACTGCCTGCCGCAACGTGTAAAAAGGGGGAATCTGCCTGCCGTAATGTGTAAAAATGGGGAATCTGCCTGCCGCAATGTGTAAAAACGGGGGACTGCCTGCCGCAACGTGTAAAAAGGGGGAATCTGCCTGCCGTAATGTGTAACAAGGGCACGCTGTCTGCCGTAATGTGTAACAAGGGCACGCTGTCTACCGTAATGTGTAACAAGGGCACGCTGTCTGCCGTAATGTGTAACAAGGGCACGCTGTCTGCCGCTATGTGTAAAAAGTGTACGTTGTCTGCCGTTATGTGTAAAAAGTGTACGCTGTCTGCCGTAATGTGTAAAAAGGGGACGCTGTCTGCCGTAATGTGTAAAAAGGGGGACGCTGTCTGCCGTTATGTGTAAAAAGTGTACGCTGTCTGCCGCTATGTTTAACAAGGGCACGCTGTCTGCCGTTATGTGTAAAAAGTGTACGCTGTCTGCCGTAATGTGTAAAAAGTGCACGCTGTCTGCCGCTATGTGCAACAAGGGCACGCTGTCTGCCGTTATGTGTAAAAAGGGGACGCTGTCTGCCGTAATGTATAAAAAGGGGGACGCTGTCTGCTGTAATGTGTAAAAAGGGGACGCTGTCTGCCGTAATGTGTAAAAAGAGGAATCTGTTCGCTGTAAGGTGTAAAAGGGTCTCTACCTGGTGTAGTGGTGCTACTGTGCGGCGTAATTTGAAGAATGGAGACTACTGTGCACCGTTTTAAGAATTGGTATTATTTTGTGGCCACACCCCTTCCCCGCGAAGCCACGCCACTATGTATTTTTGCGCGCACCTAAGGCGCGCACTGCCCCTGTTTTGCATGCAGGGGTGGGGCTCCGATGACGTTTCTTGCACACAGTGCTAAAATGTCTAGTTACGGCACTGTTGCTAGGTATCCATTTCTCTGGCCCTGAGCAGGTCCCCCTCACCAGATCCTCTCAAGGGGTGAGGGGGTGGACTTGGATGGGATGGGGGGGGGCCCAAAGCATTTTGTCGCACCTGGGCCCACCGCTTGCTAGTTCCGCCACTGAGCAGTGGCCTACTGTACCGTAATGCTATGTATTATATACTGGTGGTCACTGGTCAGCAAAACTCTGCACTGTACTCCTCCTATATAATATTATACTGGTGGTCCCCAGTCCCCACAATAAAGCAGCACACTGAGCACAGATATGGAGTGTTTTTCAGGCAGACAACGTATACTGGTGGTCACTGTCAGCAAAACTCTGCACTGTACTCCTGCTATATAATACAGCTGCTCCCCAGTGCCCACAATTAAGCAGTGTGAGCACAGATATATGCAGCACACTGAGCACAGATATGTAGCGTTTTTTTCAGGCAGAGAACGGATAACTGGTGGTCACTGATCAGCAAAACTCTGCACTGTACTCCTCCTATATTATACAGCTGCTCCCCAGCCCTCCCCACAATTAAGCAACAGTGCACAATCAAGTTCAACAATAACGGAGAGGACGCCAGCCACGTCCTCTCCCTAACATTTCCAATGCACGAGTGATAATGGCGGCGACGCGCGGCTGCTTATATAGAATCCGAATCTCGCGAGAATCCGACAGCGGGGTGATGACGTTCGGGCACGCTCGGGTTAACCGAGCCATACGGGAGAATCCGAGTATGGCTCGGACCCGTGTAAAAAGGGTGAAGTTCGGGGGGTGGTTCGGTTTCCGAGAAACGGAACACGCTCATCACTAATATTAAGCAAACATTGGAATAAAGTACATTTTGTTAATATATTGTTTGAATTACAGAAAGTAGCACATATTTGAAATATTCAGTTTGCACCAAGACACATAATATTATCCACTTATGTATTTAAGTAATGCTGTACACTACATATCAATGAACAGATGAAAAAAGATTACTTTCAGTTCATACTGTATATTGAAGAATATGTTGGATCTCTTATATAAGAATGCTAAACTATGAGATACCAAACGAATATCAAAATATTGTTTTCCTTATACTTGGGTCTATTCATGAAGCAGTCAAAAGTGTGGAGAAGTGAGCCAGTGGAGAAGTTGCTCATGGCGACCAATCAGCATTGAAGTAACATTTATAATTTGCATACTATAAAATGATTCAGAGCAGCTGATTGGTTGCCGTGGGCAACTTCTCCACTGGCTCACTTCTCCACTATTTTCACTGCTTCATGAATAGACCCCCTAATCTGCTAATAAAACATTTCAATATTGCTAATGTATACAATAATAGCAAAAATAATAAACAATATATTTCTATATGCAACTGGACCCTGGATCCTAGTTGGACAATAAACAATGGACAAAAAACTCTGTAACCTGACAAATGCTGTATAATGGAGACTAATTTGAATGATAATGCAGAGTAAACGGGAGAAAGAGGAGAATACCAGAAACCTGCCACCTAAGCAAGGCAATACATTTTAGACCAAAACTGCGCTTAGAGGCCTCATAAAAAAAAAGTAATGACTGTGAGCTCTGTTAGTTAGCATTGCTTTGCCTGGGAAAGAGGTAAGGTTTGACGGCAATAGACACTAAGTAGTAGGATGTCTGAAACTGTATACCAAGGTATGCAGAGACTGATTAAGTGTGTCACTCATGAAATAAGGGTAAAATAAGTGATATGATGGACTTTCAGAGAGGAATGATTGTTGGTGCTCACAGCAGAAGAATGAGGAAATCGGCTGCACTGGTGAGTTGTTTGAAGGCAGCAATTTTTAAAGTGCACACAGATTATTGTAGATCAGCAGACAAAAAACTGCATCTGAGCATAAGGCCTATGATCATAAATGGATACTGGATGGTTGAGACAGAGAATGGGCAGATTTATCAAATCCCACAGATTGGCAACAGTGCATTAAATTATGGATAATCTGTATCATGTACCACTTCAGGTGGCCTCTCTATAACCAGTATGCCACACATTTCATTGTATGGACTACAGAAGCAGAAGGCTGTCAATACGCCATTGCTATCTGCTGCAAGCAAGGTGAAACACCTCCAGGTTGCCCAGGAACACAGGAATTTCACAATAAATGATTGGAAATGAGTAGTGTGGTCTCATGGATCATGTTTTAAATTAAACCATGCAGATGGTAGGGTGAGGACATGAAGGCAACAGCATGAAAGCATAGATCCTTCTTGCATTACAAAAGCAAGAAGAAGAAAGTACTTTCTTGGCAGGGCACTCACCTACCCTGTTATAGAAATTATGACTTTTCTGAAACTTAACATTTACTGATGAATGTTAAAATAATTGGAGATCAAAGAACAGGACAAAGGTAAAACCAACAACATTAAAAAGGGCATAGATCTTCGATTGCTCTTATTGGTTCACAAACAGTTTCACAACTAACTTGAGAGATGCAGTTGGTGTGTAATTAGTTGAGATTTTGTATTCCACTTGATCTTAGTTCACAGTATGTGCAGGGCCGGCCCAAGCTTAATATTTTTGGTAAGCAAATATTCATTTTGGCACCCGTTGATGGGATAAACTTTTTAAAGGGACAGCGCATGCCTAAGACGCGCGCCGTAAAAAAGGGTGTGGTCTCACAAGGAAAGGGAGAGGCCACACAATGGTACCCCCAAGGGTACATTGCAGTGGTGCAAGTAAAAAAAAGTCTTATAGGTACTGTGCTTTGGCACGTGCGTCAAAAAAATGGGTATGGCCAAATGCCACATGGGGCGTGGCCAATGAAAATGGGGGTGTTATACACATGGGGAGGCCAGATACACATATTCCCCCACAGTGCCAGATACACCTCCACCATGCCAGATATGGTCCTACAGTGCCAGATGCACAAATGCCCCACAGTGCCAGATGCACAAATGCCCCCACTGTGCCAGATACACATATGCCAGATATGCCCCCACAGTGCCAGATACACATATGCCCCCACAGTGCCAGATATGCCCAAACACTCCAGATATGCCCCCACTTTGCCAGATACACATGCCCCCAGAGTGCCGGATATGCTCCCAGAGTGGCAGACACACATGCCCCCAGAGTGCCAGATATTCCCCAGCAGTGCAACTCATCGTTATTGCTGCTGCCTGGGGCTGGCACTATCTTTTGCTGCTGGGGAGAGGAGAGCGCAATACGCGCCCCTCTTGCCCCTCTCTCCTGACCTCAATCCGGTCTCCATGCCCTGCTTCTGCGGTATCCTGTATATTAGATCTGGCGGCGGCTCCTGATTGGCTGACGGTCAGCGAGCTTTGATTGGCTCACGAACCAGTGTTTCAGTGCACGCTGCTGCCGCCGGACTCAGGGGACTCAGGCAGGAGAGGAGAGGTTCATGCTGTGCTCTCCTATCTCCAACACCCAGTGTCTGCAAGATGGCGGCCCATCGGTACGGCACACCGGCTGGGAATTTCTTACCGGTACGCCATACTGCCATACTTGCAGCACTGGTACATTGAGATAGTGGGTGACAGGGAGATATTGGTAGACTGGGGAGGCAGGGGTGAAAGGGAGATGGTGGGTAACTGGGGAGGCAGGGGTGACAGCGAGATGGGTGACTGGGGAGACAGGGATGATGGAGATAGTATGTAACTGGAGAGGCAGGGGTGACAGGAACACCGTAATGTCACAGTCCTATACTCATTATTCTGACCCAGCAGCACAAAGGGGGTAAATTCCTAGCAGGCACCCAGAGGCAAAATAGAGTTGCCCCCACCTGTGTAGAAACTACTGTACACTCCCATGCAGCACTTGTAACAACTACACTGCCATTTAGTACACAAACAAGCACAAATCTATTCTTACCAAGAGAAGACATTCAGCAGCAGCTCCTCAGTCACGATGTGTCATCTATAGGGGGTGGAGTTTGTAATGATTGACAGGCTGGCACTCCAAGCCAAAGTAAGGACCCCAGGAGAGGGCAGGGGTGGCTACCACACTGCCTGTGTGTGCCACAACTGTGATGCTAACAGGCTCAGCAGCTCAGAGTGAATCATTGGTGCGCAGTGTCTGAGGAGGTCTTAAGTGTAATAAGGACTGCATCCATCCATCCTCTTGTGCCCAGGTAACAGTAAACATCAGAGAGAGCATGTCTGCACTATGTTCCAGCCATTCCTCCTCACTGGCCTGCAGATGGGGTGGTCTTCAGTATGCCAACTGATGGGATCCCGACGCACAGTATACCGGCGCCGGCATCCCGACAGCCGGCATACCGACACTTATTCTCCCTCGTGGGGGTCCACGACCCCCCTGGAGGGAGAATAAAATTGCTGCGATGCGAAGAAAATTACCGAGCGAACAACTCGGAATGACCACCAAAGTCTGCAAAAATCTTGCACCAGAGAAGTAATTCAAAAGTTTTAAAAAAAATGTAAAAAAATTATAACATGGAAAATGTTTAAAAACAAGGTGTCTGTGTGTGTTATCTCAAGTTTAATTAATTTGCTTGATGATAACTGTGCTTTAATATGATGTATTTTATATGTTGGTAGTAACCCACCTTACCAGCCTTTATTTAAATAGAATTGAATGATATTGGTAAATGGAAAGCTCTTGCTTTATTACAATGATTATTCACTTGTCCTGTATAACGCTAATTTCATCAGCTACAGTACGTCCAGATGATAGATGGCTACATTGTTAAAGGATATTACTGTATTAAACACATTCCAAATTTTCCTAGGTAAATATGTACAAATTGGGTGAACCACTCTATTAGCATTTACAATTTGTACTGTTTAATCATCCAATATTTGAATTTTACTGTAGCCACATTATGCAGTTTTACTTTTGTATTTGTAATAGGGAAAGAGTCACCATAGCACTTGTTTTGTTTCAGCTGTGGAGTTGATTTGTCGCAGCAGTGCATATATTAAGTAGTGATGTGCACCGGACATTTTTCGGGTTTTGTGTTTTGGTTTTGGATTCGGTTCCGCAGCCGTGTTTTGGATTCGGACGCGTTTTGTCAAAACCTCACTGAAAATTTTTCGTCGGATTCGGGTGTGTTTTGGATTCGGGTGTTTTTTACAAAAAACCCTAAAAAACAGCTTAAATCATAGAATTTGGGGGTCATTTTGATCCCATAGTATAATTAACCTCAATAACCATAATTTCCACTCATTTCCAGTCTATTCTGAACACCTCACAATATTATTTTTAGTCCTAAAATTTGCACCGAGGTCGCTGGATGGCTAAGCTAAGCGACACAAGTGGCCGACACAAACACCTGCCCATCTAGGAGTGGCACTGCAGTGTCAGGCAGAATGGCACTTCAAAAAAATAGTCCCTAAACAGAACATGATGCAAAGAAAAAAAGAGGCGCACCAAGGTCGCTGTGTGACTAAGCTAAGCGACACAAGTGGCCGACACAAACACCTGGCCCATCTAGGAGTGGCACTGCAGTGTCAGGCAGTATGGCACTTCAAAAAAATTGTCCCCAAACAGCACATGATGCAAAGAAAAAAAGAGGCGCACCAAGGTTGCTGTGTGACTAAGCTAATCGACACAAGTGGCCGACACAAACAACTGGCCCATCTAGGAGTGGCACTGCAGTGTCAGGCAGGATGGCACTTCAAAAAAATTGTCCCCAAACAGCACATGATGCAAAGAAAAATTAAAGAAAAAAGAGGTGCAAGATGGAATTGTCCTTGGGCCCTCCCACCCACCGTTATGTTGTATAAACAGGACATGCACACTTTAACGAACCCATCATTTCAGCGACAGGGTCTGCCACACGACTGTGACTGAAATGACTGGTTGGTTTGGGCCCCCACCAAAAAAAGAAGCAATCAATCTCTCCTTGCACAAACTGGCTCAACAGAGGCAAGATGTCCACCTCATCATCATCCTCCGATTCCTCACCCCTTTCACTGTGTACATCCCCCTCCTCACAGATTATTAATTCGTCCCCACTGGAATCCACCATCTCAGGTCCCTGTGTACTTTGTGGAGGCAATTGCTGCTGGTGAATGTCTCCACGTAGGAATTGATTATAATTCATTTTGATGAACATCATCTTCTCCACATTTTCTGGAAGTAACCTCGTACGCCGATTGCTGACAAGGTGAGTGGCTGCACTAAACACTCTTTCGGAGTACACACTGGAGGGAGGGCAACTTAGGTAGAATAAAGCCAGTTTGTGCAAGGGCCTCCAAATTGCCTCTTTTTCCTGCCAGTATATGTACGGACTGTCTGACGTGCCTACTTGGATGCGGTCACTCATATAATCCTCCACCATTCTT
Source organism: Pseudophryne corroboree (assembly GCF_028390025.1). NCBI lineage: Eukaryota > Metazoa > Chordata > Amphibia > Anura > Myobatrachidae > Pseudophryne > Pseudophryne corroboree. The sequence goes on along the minus strand of NC_086446.1, from coordinate 195,051,277 downwards.
TCAATGGTGAGAGAATCATATGAAGTGACAGTAGACGACATGTCAGTTATCGTTGGCAGGTCCTTCAGTCCGGACCAGATGTCAGCACTCGCTCCAGACTGCCCTGCATCACCGCCAGCGGGTGGGCTCGGAATTCTTAGCCTTTTCCTCGCACCCCCAGTTGCGGGAGAATGTGAAGGAGGAGATGTTGACGGGTCACGTTCCGCTTGACTTGACAATTTTCTCACCAGCAGGTCTTTGAACCTCTGCAGACTTGTGTCTGCCAGAAAGAGAGATACAACGTAGGTTTTAAATCTAGGATCGAGCACGGTGGCCAAAATGTAGTGCTCTGATTTCAACAGATTGACCACCCGTGAATCCTGTTTAAGCTAATTAAGGGCTCCATCCACAAGTCCCACATGCCTAGCGGAATCGCTCTGTTTTAGCTCCTCCTTCAATGTCTCCAGCTTCTTCTGCAAAAGCCTGATGAGGGGAATGACCTGACTCAGGCTGGCAGTGTCTGAACTGACTTCACGTGTGGCAAGTTCAAAGGGTTGCAGAACCTTGCACAACGTTGAAATCATTCTCCAATGCGCTTGAGTCAAGTGCATTCCCCCTCCTTTGCCTATATCATGGGCAGATGTATAGGCTTGAATGGCCTTTTGCTGCTCCTCCATCCTCTGAAGCATATAGAGGGTTGAATTCCACCTCGTTACCACCTCTTGCTTCAGATGATGGCAGGGCAGGTTCAGGAATGTTTGGTGGTGCTCCAGTCTTCTGTACGCGGTAGCTGAATGCCGAAAGTGGCCCGCAATTCTTCGGGCCACCGACAGCATCTCTTGCACGCCCCTGTCGTTTTTTAAATTATTCTGCAGCATCAAATTCAATGTATGTGCAAAACATGGGACATGCTGGAATTTGCCCAGATGTAATGCACGCACAATATTGCTGGCGTTGTCCGATGTCACAAATCCCCAGGAGAGTCCAATTGGGGTAAGCCATTCTGCGATGATCTTCCTCAGTTTCCGTAAGAGGTTGTCAGCTGTGTGCCTCTTCTGGAAAGCAGTGATACAAAGCGTAGCCTGCCTAGGAACGAGTTGGCGTTTGCGAGATGCTGCTACTGGTGCCGCCGCTGCTGTTCTTGCTGCGGGAGGCAATACATCTACCCAGTGGGCTGTCACAGTCATATAGTCCTGATTCTGCCCTGCTCCACTTGTCCACATGTCCGTGGTTAAGTGGACATTGGGTACAACTGCATTTTTTAGGACACTGGTGAGTCTTTTTCTGAGGTCTGTGTACATTTTCGGTATCGCCTGCCTAGAGAAATGGAACCTAGATGGTATTTGGTACCGGGGACACAGTACCTCAATCAAGTTTCTAGTTGCCTCTGAATTAACGGTGGATATCGGAAACCACGTTTCTCACCGCCCAGGCTGCCAAGGCCTGAGTTATCTGCTTTGCAGCAGGATGACTGCTGTGATATTTCATCTTCCTCGCAAAGGACTGTTGGACAGTCAATTGCTTACTGGAAGTAGTACAAGTGGTCTTCCGACTTCCCCTCCGGGATGACGATCGACTTCCTGCAGCTACAACAGCAGTGCCAGCAGCAGTAGGCGTTACACTCAAGGATGCATCGGAGGAATCCCAGGCAGGAGAGAACTCGTCAGACTTGCCAGTGACATGGCCTGCAGGACTATTGGCTTTCCTGGGTAAGGAGGAAATTGACACTGAGGGAGTTGGTGGTGTGGTTTGCAGGAGCTTGGTTACAAGAGGAAGGGATTTAGTGGTCAGTGGACTGCTTCCGCTGTCACCCAAAGTTTTTGAACTTGTCACTGACTTATGATGAATGCGGTCCAGGTGACGTATAAGGGAGGATTTTCCGAGGTGGTTAACGTCCTTACCCCTACTTATTACAGCTTGACAAAGGCAACACACGGCTTGACACCTGTTGTCCGCATTTGTGTTGAAATAAATGCACACCGAAGAGCTGATTTTTTTTGTATTTTGACCAGGCATGTCAATGGCCATATTCGTCCCACGGACAACAGGTGTCTCCCCGGGTGCCTGACTTAAACAAACCACCTCACCATCAGAATCCTCCTTGTCAATTTCCTCCCCAGCGCCAGCAACACCCATATCCTCATCCTGGTGTACTTCAACAGTGACATCTTCAATTTGACTATCAGGAACTGGACTGCGGGTGCTCCTTCCAGCACTTGCAGGGGGCGTGCAAATGGTGGAAGGCGCAAGCTCTTCCCGTCCAGTGTTGGGAAGGTCAGGCATCGCAACCGACACAATTGGACTCTCCTTGGGTATTTGTGATTTAGAAGAACGCACAGTTCTTTGCTGTGCTTTTGCCAGCTTAAGTCTTTTCATTTTTCTAGCGAGAGGATGAGTGCTTCCATCCTCATGTGAAGCTGAACCACTAGCCATGAACATAGGCCAGGGCCTCAGCCGTTCCTTGCCACTCCGTGTCGTAAATGGCATATTGGCAAGTTTACGCTTCTCCTCAGACGCTTTTAATTTTGATTTTTGGGTCATTTTACTGAACTTTTGTTTTTTGGATTTTACATGCTCTCTACTATGACATTGGGCATCGGCCTTGGCAGACGACGTTGATGGCATTTCATTGTCTCGGCCATGACTAGTGGCAGCAGCTTCAGTACGAGGTGGAAGTGGATCTTGATCTTTCCCTATTTTAACCTCCACATTTTTGTTCTCCATTTTTTTAATGTGTGGAATTATATGCGAGTAACTATCAATAGCAATGGCCTACTACTATATATACTGCGCACAACTGAAATGCACCACAGGTATAGAATGTAGATGGATAGTATACTTAATGACGACACAGAGGTAGGTACAGCAGTGGCCTTCCATACCGTACTGCTATATATAGTATACTGGTGGTCACTGTGTCAGCAAACTGCTAAACTAAAATGCACCACAGGTATAGAATGTAGATGGATAGTATACTTAATGACGACACAGAGGTAGGTACAGCAGTGGCCTTCCGTACCGTACTGCTATATTTAGTATACTGGTGGTCACTGTGTCAGCAAACTGCAAAACTAAAAAACTAAAATGCACCACAGGTATAGAATGTAGATGGATAGTATACTTAATGACGACACAGAGGTAGGTACAGTAGTGGCCTTCCGTACCATACTGCTATATATAGTATACTGGTGGTCACTGTGTCAGCAAACTGCAAAACTAAAATGCACCACAGGTATAGAATGTAGATGGATAGTATACTTAATGACGACACAGAGGTAGGTACAGCAGTGGCCTTCCGTACCGTACTGCTATATATAGTATACTGGTGGTCACTGTGTCAGCAAACTGCAAAACTAAAATGCACCACAGGTATAGAATGTAGATGGATAGTATACTTAATGACGACACAGAGGTAGGTACAGCAGTGGCCTTCCGTACCGTACTGCTATATATAGTATACTGGTGGTCACTGTGTCAGCAAACTGCAAAACTAAAATGCACCACAGGTATAGAATGTAGATGGATAGTATACTTAATGATGACACAGAGGTAGGCACAGCAGTGGCCTTCCGTACCGTACTGCTATATACAGTATACTGGTGGTCACTGTGTCAGCAAACTGCAAAACTAAAATGCACCACAGGTATAGAATGTAGATGGATAGCATACTTAATGATGACACAGAGGTAGGTACAGCAGTGGCCTTCCGTACCGTACTGCTATAGATACTGGTGGTCACTGTGTCAGCAAACTGCACAACTGAAATACACCACAGGTATAGAATCTAGATGGATAGTATACTTAATGACGACACAGAGGTAGGTACAGCAGTGGCAGAGGCGGAACTACCGGCAGGGCAAGCAGTGCGTTGCACTGGGGCCCGCCTCTGTCCAGGGGCCCAAGCACGTAATGAGTCAAACTGACTCATTACATGCCGCTGTGCGCTGCGGGCAACCGCTGCCCGCAGCGCACAGCCGCCCACAGAGGAGAAGAGCAGCGGCACGGACGGGGGAAGGAGGAGGACGGAGGTGAAGGAGGGAGCCGCAGCAGCGCTTTGTTACTGGTGGAGGCGCTGCTGCTGCTGCCCCTCTGCTTCACTATAGGCTGTCTTCCGAGAACAGCCTATAGTGAAGCAGGGGGGTAGCAGCAGCAGCGCCTCCACCAATAACACAGCGCTGCTGCGGCTCCCTCCTCCACCTCGTCTACTGCCCGGGAATCGTCAAGCTGCACGAGGAGCCTGAGCCAGCGGAGAGGGTAAGTATGATTCTACTTTCTTTCTTTCTTTCTTTCTTTCTTTCTTTCTTTCTTTCTTTCTTTCTTCTCTTTCTTTCTTTCTTTCTTTCTTTCTTTCTGTCTCTTTCTTTCTTTATTTGTTGGGACTGCCTGCCGCTATGTGTAAAAATGGGGGACTGCCTACCGCAATGTGTAAAAAGGGTGGACTGCCTGCCGCTATGTGTAAAAATGGAGGACTGCCTGCCGCAATGTGTAAAAATGGGGAATCTGCCTGCCGCAATGTGTAAAAATGGGGAATCTGCCTGCCGCAATGTGTAAAAATGGAGAATCTGCCTGCCGCTATGTGTAAAAAGGGAGAATCTGCCTGCCGCTATGTGTAAAAATGGGGAATCTGCCTGCCGCAATGTGTAAAAACGGGGGACTGCCTGCCGCAACGTGTAAAAAGGGGGAATCTGCCTGCCGTAATGTGTAAAAATGGAGGACTGCCTGCCGCAATGTGTAAAAACGGGGGACTGCCTGCCGCAACGTGTAAAAAGGGGGAATCTGCCTGCCGCAATGTGTAAAAATGGGGGACTGCCTGCCGCAATGTGTAAAAATGGTGAATCTGCCTGCCGCAATGTGTAAAAAGGGGGGACTGCCTGCCGCAATGTGTTAAAATGGGGAATCTGCCTGCCGCAATGTGTAAAAATGGGGAATCTGCCTGCCGCAATGTGTAAAAATGGGGAATCTGCCTGCCACTATGTGTAAAAAGGGAGAATCTGCCTGCCGCTATGTGTAAAAATGGGGAATCTGCCTGCCGCAATGTGTAAAAACGGGGGACTGCCTGCCGCAACGTGTAAAAAGGGGGAATCTGCCTGCCGTAATGTGTAAAAATGGGGAATCTGCCTGCCGCAATGTGTAAAAACGGGGGACTGCCTGCCGCAACGTGTAAAAAATAAGAATTTACTTACCGATAATTCTATTTCTCGTAGTCCGTAGTGGATGCTGGGGACTCCGTAAGGACCAAGGGGAATAGCGGCTCCGCAGGAGACTGGGCACAAAAGTAAAGCTTTAGAACTACCTGGTGTGCACTGGCTCCTCCCCCCATGACCCTCCTCCAAGCCTCAGTTAGGATACTGTGCCCGGACGAGCGTACACAATAAGGAAGGATTTTGAATCCCGGGTAAGACTCATACCAGCCACACCAATCACACCGTACAACTCGTGATCTAAACCCAGTTAACAGCATGATAACAGAGGAGCCTCTAGAAAAGATGGCTCACTACAGCAATAACCCGATTTTTTGGTAACAATAACTATGTACCAGTATTGCAGACAATCCGCACTTGGGATGGGTGCCCAGCATCCACTACGGACTACGAGAAATAGAATTATCGGTAAGTAAATTCTTATTTTCTCTAACGTCCTAAGTGGATGCTGGGGACTCCGTAAGGACCATGGGGATTATACCAAAGCTCCCAAACGGGCGGGAGAGTGCGGATGACTCTGCAGCACCAAATGAGAGAACTCCAGGTCCTCCTCAGCCAGGGTATCAATTTTGTAGAATTTTACAAACGTATTTGCTCCTGACCAAGTAGCTGCTCGGCAAAGTTGTAAAGCCGAGACCCCTCGGGCAGCCGCCCAAGATGAGCCCATCTTCCTTGTGGAGTGGGCATTTACAGATTTTTGGCTGTGGCAGGCCTGCCACAGAATGTGCAAGCTGAATTGTACTACAAATCCAACGAGCAATAGTCTGCTTAGAAGCAGGAGCACCCAGCTTGTTGGGTGCATACAGGATAAACAGCGAGTCAGATTTTCTGACTCCAGCCGTCCTGGAAACATATATTTTCAGGGCCCTGACAACGTCTAGCAACTTGGAGTCCTCCAAGTCCCTAGTAGCCGCAGGCACCACAATAGGTTGGTTCAGGTGAAACGCTGAAACCACCTTAGGGAGAAACTGAGGACGAGTCCTCAATTCCGCCCTGTCCGAATAGAAAATCAGATAAGGGCTTTTACAGGATAAAGCCGCCAATTCTGACACGCGCCTGGCCCAGGCCAGGGCCAACAGCATGACCACTTTCCATGTGAGATATTTTAACTCCACAGATTTAAGTGGTTCAAACCAATGTGACTTTTGGAACCCAAAAACTACATTGAGATCCCAAGGTGCCACTGGAGGCACAAAAGGAGGCTGTATATGCAGTACCCCTTTTACAACGTCTGAACTTCAGGGACTGAAGCTAGTTCTTTTTGGAAGAAAATTGACAGGGCCGAAATTTGAACCTTAATGGACCCCAATTTCAGGCCCATAGACACTCCTGTTTGCAGGAAATGTAGGAATCGACCCAGTTGAATTTCCTCCGTCGGGCCTTACTGGCCTCGCACCACGCAACATATTTTCGCCAAATGCGGTGATAATGTTTTGCGGTTACATCCTTCCTGGCTTTGATCAGGATAGGGATGACTTCATCCGGAATGCCTTTTTTCCTTCAGGATCCGGCGTTCAACCGCCATGCCGTCAAACGCAGCCGCGGTAAGTCTTGGAACAGACAGGGTCCTTGCTGGAGCAGGTCCCTTCTTAGAGGTAGAGGCCACGGATCCTCCGTGAGCATCTCTTGAAGTTCCGGTTACCAAGTCCTTCTTGGCCAATCCGGAGCCACGAATATAGTGCTTACTCCTCTCCATCTTATCAATCTCAGTACCTTGGGTATGAGAGGCAGATGAGGGAACACATACACTGACTGGTACACCCACGGTGTTACCAGAGCGTCTACAGCTATTGCCTGAGGGTCCCTTGACCTGGCGCAATACCTGTCGAGTTTTTCCCAACGGTTTATAATCATGTGGAAGACTTCTGGGTGAAGTCCCCACTCTCCCGGGTGGAGGTCGTGTCTGCTGAGGAAGTCTGCTTCCCAGTTGTCCACTCCCGGAATTGCTGACAGTGCTATCACATGATTTTCCGCCCAGCGAAGAATCCTTGCAGCTTCTGCCATTGCCCTCCTGCTTCTTGTGCCACCCTGTCTGTTTACGTGGGTGACTGCCTTGATGTTGTCCGACTGGATCAACACCGGCTGACCTAGAAGCAGAGGTCTTGCTAAGCTTAGAGCATTGTAAATGGCCCTTAGCTTCAGGATATTTATGTGAAGTGATGTCTCCAGGCTTGACCATAAGCCCTGGAAATTCCTTCCCTGTGTGACTGCTCCCCAGCCTCGCAGGCTGGCATCCGTGGTCACCAGGACCCAGTCCTGAATGCCGAATCTGCGGCCCTCTAGAAGATGAGCACTCTGCAACCAACACAGGAGGGACACCCTTGTTCTTGGTGACAGGGTTATCCGCTGATGCATCTGAAGATGCGACCCGGACCATTTGTCCAGCAGGTCCCACTGGAAAGTTCTTGCGTGGAATCTGCCGAATAAGATTGCTTCGTAGGAAGCCACCATTTTACCCAGAACCCTTGTGCATTGATGCACTGAGACTTGGCTCGGTTTTAGGAGGTTCCTGACTAGCTCGGATAACTCCCTGGCTTTCTCCTCCGGGAGAAACACCTTTTTCTGGACTGTGTCCAGGATCATCCCTAGGAACAGAAGACGAGTCGTCGGAACCAGCTGCGATTTTGGAATATTGAGAATCCAATCGTGCTGCTGCAACACTACCTGAGATAGTGCTACACCGACCTCCAACTGTTCCCTGGATCTTACCCTTATCAGGGAATCGTCCAAGTAAGGGATAATTTAAATTTCCTTCCTTCGAAGGAATATCATCATTTCGGCCATTACCTTGGTAAAGACCCGGGGTGCCGTGGACCATCCATACGGCAGCGTCTGAACTGATAGTGACAGTTCTGTACCATAAACCTGAGGTACCCTTGGTGAGAAGGGTAAATTTGGACATGAAGGTAAGCATCCTTGATGTCCCGAGACATCATGTAGTCCCCTTCTTCCAGGTTCGCCATCACTGCTCTGAGTGACTCAATCTTGAATTTGAACCTCTGTATGTAAGTGTTCAAAGATTTTAGATTTAGAATCGGTCTCACCGAGCCGTCCGGCTTCGGTACCACAACAGTGTGGAATAATACCCCGTTCCCTGTTGCAGGAGGGGTACCTTGATTATCACCTGCTGGGAATACAGCTTGTGAATGGCTTCCAAAACTGTCTCCCTGTCAGAAGGAGAAATCGGTAAAGCCGACTTTAGGAAACGGCGAGGGGGAGACGTCTCGAATTCCAATTTGTACCCCTGAGATATCACCTGAAGGATCCAGGGGTCTACTTACGAGTGAGCCCACTGCGCGCTGAAATTCATTGAGACGGGCCCCCCACCGTGCCTGATTCTGCTTGTAAAGCCCCAGCGTCATACTGAGGGCTTGGCAGAGGCGGGAGAGGGTTTCTGTTCCTGGGAACTGGCTGATTTCTGCAGCCTTTTTCCTCTCCCTCTGTCACGGGGCAGAAATGAGGAACCTTTTGCCCGCTTGTCCACGAAAAGACTGCGCCTGATAATACGGCGTCTTCTCATGTTGAGAGGCGACCTGGGGTACAAACGTGGATTTCCCAGCTGTTGCCGTGGCCACCAGGTCTGAAAGACCGACCCCAAATAACTCCTCCCCTTAATAAGGCAATACTTCCAAATGCCGTGTGAAATCCGCATCACCTGACCACTGTCGTGTCCATAACCCTCTACTGGTAGAAATGGACAACGCACTTAGACTTGATGCCAGTCGGCAAATATTCCGCTGTGCATCACGCATATATAGAAATGCATCTTTTAAATGCTCTATAGGCAAAAATATACTGTCCCTATCTAGGGTATCAATATTTTCAGTCAGGGAATCCGACCACGCCAACCCAGCACTGCACATCCAGGCTGAGGCGATTGCTGGTCGCAGTATAACACCAGTATGTGTGTAAATACATTTTAGGATACCCTCCTGCTTTCTATCAGCAGGATCCTTAAGGGCGGCCATCTCAGGAGAGGGTAGAGCCCTTACAAGCGTGTGAGCGCTTTATCCACCCTAGGGGGTGTTTCCCAACGCACCCTAACCTCTGGCGGGAAAGGATATAATGCCAATAACATTTTAGAAATTATCAGTTGTTATCGGGGGAAACCCACGCATCATCACACACCTCATTTAATTTCTCAGATTCAGGAAAACTACAGGTAGTTTTTCCTCACCGAACATAATACCCCTTTTTGGTGGTACTCGTATTATCAGAAATGTGTAAAACATTTTTCATTGCCTCCATCATGTAACGTGTGGCCCTACTGGAAGTCACATTTGTCTCTTCACCGTCGACACTGGAGTCAGTATCCGTGTCGGCGTCTATATCTGCCATCTGAGGTAACGGGCGCTTTAGAGCCCCTGACGGCCTATGAGACGTCTGGACAGGCACAAGCTGAGTAGCCGGCTGTCTCATGTCAACCACTGTCTTTTATACAGAGCTGACACTGTCACGTAATTCCTTCCAACAGTTCATCCACTCAGGTGTCGACCCCCTAGGGGGTGACATCACTATTACAGGCAATCTGCTCCGTCTCCACATCATTTTTCTCCTCATACATGTCGACACAAACGTACCGACATACAGCACACACACAGGGAATGCTCTGATAGAGGACAGGACCCCACTAGCCCTTTGGGGAGACAGAGGGAGAGTTTGCCAGCACACACCAGAGCGCTATATATATACAGGGATAACCTTATATAAGTGTTTTTCCCCTTATAGCTGCTGTATCTTTAATACTGCGCGTAATTAGTGCCCCCCCTCTCTTTTTTAACCCTTTCTGTAGTGTAGTGACTGCAGGGGAGAGCCAGGGAGCTTCCCTCCAACGGAGCTGTGAGGGAAAATGGCGCCAGTGTGCTGAGGAGATAGGCTCCGCCCCCTTATCGGCGGCCTTATCTCCCGTTTTTCTATGTATTCTGGCAGGGGTTAAATGCATCCATATAGCCCAGGAGCTATATGTGATGCATTTTTTGCCATCCAAGGTGTTTTTATTGCGTCTCAGGGCGCCCCCCCCCCCCCCCCAGCGCCCTGCACCCTCAGTGACCGGAGTGTGAAGTGTGCTGAGAGCAATGGCGCACAGCTGCAGTGCTGTGCGCTACCTTGTTGAAGACAGAACGTCTTCTGCCGCCGATTTTCCGGACCTCTTCTGTCTTCTGGCTCTGTAAGGGGGCCGGCGGCGCGGCTCTGGGACCCATCCATGGCTGGGCCTGTGATCGTCCCTCTGGAGCTAATGTCCAGTAGCCTAAGAAGCCCAATCCACTCTGCACGCAGGTGAGTTCGCTTCTTCTCCCCTTAGTCCCTCGATGCAGTGAGCCTGTTGCCAGCAGGTCTCACTGAAAATAAAAAACCTAAAACTAAACTTTTCACTAAGCAGCTCAGGAGAGCCACCTAGTGTGCACCCTTCTCGTTCGGGCACAAAAATCTAACTAAGGCTTGGAGGAGGGTCATGGGGGGAGGAGCCAGTGCACACCAGGTAGTTCTAAAGCATTACTTTTGTGCCCAGTCTCCTGCGGAGCCGCTATTCCCCTTGGTCCTTACGGAGTCCCCAGCATCCACTTAGGACGTTAGAGAAAGGGGGAATCTGCCTGCCGTAATGTGTAACAAGGGCACGCTGTCTGCCGTAATGTGTAACAAGGGCACGCTGTCTGCCGTAATGTGTAACAAGGGCACGCTGTCTGCCGTAATGTGTAACAAGGGCACGCTGTCTGCCGCTATGTGTAAAAAGTGTACGTTGTCTGCCGTTATGTGTAAAAAGTGTACGCTGTCTGCCGTAATGTGTAAAAAGGGGACGCTGTCTGCCGTAATGTGTAAAAAGGGGGACGCTGTCTGCCGTTATGTGTAAAAAGTGTACGCTGTCTGCCGCTATGTTTAACAAGGGCACGCTGTCTGCCGTTATGTGTAAAAAGTGTACGCTGTCTGCCGTAATGTGTAAAAAGTGCACGCTGTCTGCCGCTATGTGTAACAAGGGCACGCTGTCTGCCGTTATGTGTAAAAAGGGGACGCTGTCTGCCGTAATGTATAAAAAGGGGGACGCTGTCTGCTGTAATGTGTAAAAAGGGGACGCTGTCTGCCGTAATGTGTAAAAAGAGGAATCTGTTCGCTGTAAGGTGTAAAAGGGTCTCTACCTGGTGTAGTGGTGCTACTGTGCGGCGTAATTTGAAGAATGGAGACTACTGTGCACCGTTTTAAGAATTGGTATTATTTTGTGGCCACACCCCTTCCCCGCGAAGCCACGCCACTATGTATTTTTGCGCGCACCTAAGGCGCGCACTGCCCCTGTTTTGCATGCAGGGGTGGGGCTCCGATGACGTTTCTTGCACACAGTGCTAAAATGTCTAGTTACGGCACTGTTGCTAGGTATCCATTTCTCTGGCCCTGAGCAGGTCCCCCTCACCAGATCCTCTCAAGGGGTGAGGGGGTGGAATTGGATGGGATGGGGGGGGGGCCCAAAGCATTTTGTCGCACCTGGGCCCACCGCTTGCTAGTTCCGCCACTGAGCAGTGGCCTACTGTACCGTAATGCTATGTATTATATACTGGTGGTCACTGGTCAGCAAAACTCTGCACTGTACTCCTCCTATATAATATTATACTGGTGGTCCCCAGTCCCCACAATAAAGCAGCACACTGAGCACAGATATGGAGTGTTTTTCAGGCAGACAACGTATACTGGTGGTCACTGTCAGCAAAACTCTGCACTGTACTCCTGCTATATAATACAGCTGCTCCCCAGTGCCCACAATTAAGCAGTGTGAGCACAGATATATGCAGCACACTGAGCACAGATATGTAGCGTTTTTTTCAGGCAGAGAACGGATAACTGGTGGTCACTGATCAGCAAAACTCTGCACTGTACTCCTCCTATATTATACAGCTGCTCCCCAGCCCTCCCCACAATTAAGCAATAGTGCACAATCAAGTTCAACAATAACGGAGAGGACGCCAGCCACGTCCTCTCCCTAACATTTCCAATGCACGAGTGATAATGGCGGCGACGCGCGGCTGCTTATATAGAATCCGAATCTCGCGAGAATCCGACAGCGGGGTGATGACGTTCGGGCACGCTCGGGTTAACCGAGCCATACGGGAGAATCCGAGTATGGCTCGGACCCGTGTAAAAAGGGTGAAGTTCGGGGGGTGGTTCGGTTTCCGAGACACGGAACACGCTCATCACTAATATTAAGCAAACATTGGAATAAAGTACATTTTGTTAATATATTGTTTGAATTACAGAAAGTAGCACATATTTGAAATATTCAGTTTGCACCAAGACACATAATATTATCCACTTATGTATTTAAGTAATGCTGTACACTACATATCAATGAACAGATGAAAAAAGATTACTTTCAGTTCATACTGTATATTGAAGAATATGTTGGATCTCTTATATAAGAATGCTAAACTATGAGATACCAAACGAATATCAAAATATTGTTTTCCTTATACTTGGGTCTATTCATGAAGCAGTCAAAAGTGTGGAGAAGTGAGCCAGTGGAGAAGTTGCTCATGGCGACCAATCAGCATTGAAGTAACATTTATAATTTGCATACTATAAAATGATTCAGAGCAGCTGATTGGTTGCCGTGGGCAACTTCTCCACTGGCTCACTTCTCCACTATTTTCACTGCTTCATGAATAGACCCCCTAATCTGCTAATAAAACATTTCAATATTGCTAATGTATACAATAATAGCAAAAATAATAAACAATATATTTCTATATGCAACTGGACCCTGGATCCTAGTTGGACAATAAACAATGGACAAAAAACTCTGTAACCTGACAAATGCTGTATAATGGAGACTAATATGAATGATAATGCAGAGTAAACGGGAGAAAGAGGAGAATACCAGAAACCTGCCACCTAAGCAAGGCAATACATTTTAGACCAAAACTGCGCTTAGAGGCCTCATAAAAAAAAAGTAATGACTGTGAGCTCTGTTAGTTAGCATTGCTTTGCCTGGGAAAGAGGTAAGGTTTGACGGCAATAGACACTAAGTAGTAGGATGTCTGAAACTGTATACTAAGGTATGCAGAGACTGATTAAGTGTGTCACTCATGAAATAAGGGTAAAATAAGTGATATGATGGACTTTCAGAGAGGAATGATTGTTGGTGCTCACAGCAGAAGAATGAGGAAATCGGCTGCACTGGTGAGTTGTTTGAAGGCAGCAATTTTTAAAGTGCACACAGATTATTGTAGATCAGCAGACAAAAAACTGCATCTGAGCATAAGGCCTATGATCATAAATGGATACTGGATGGTTGAGACAGAGAATGGGCAGATTTATCAAATCCCACAGAATTGGCAACAGTGCATTAAATTATGGATAATCTGTATCATGTACCACTTCAGGTGGCCTCTCTATAACCAGTATGCCACACATTTCATTGTATGGACTACAGAAGCAGAAGGCTGTCAATACGCCATTGCTATCTGCTGCAAGCAAGGTGAAACACCTCCAGGTTGCCCAGGAACACAGGAATTTCACAATAAATGATTGGAAATGAGTAGTGTGGTCTCATGGATCATGTTTTAAATTAAACCATGCAGATGGTAGGGTGAGGACATGAAGGCAACAGCATGAAAGCATAGATCTTTCTTGCATTACAAAAGCAAGAAGAAGAAAGTACTTTCTTGGCAGGGCACTCACCTACCTTGTTATATAAATTGACTTTTCTGAAACTTAACATTTACTGATGAATGTTAAAATAATTGGAGATCAAAGAACAGGACAAAGGTAAAACCAACAACATTAAAAAGGGCATAGATCTTCGATTGCTCTTATTGGTTCACAAACAGTTTCACAACTAACTTGAGAGATGCAGTTGGTGTGTAATTAGTTGAGATTTTGTATTCCACTTGATCTTAGTTCACAGTATGTGCAGGGCCGGCCCAAGCTTAATATTTTTGGTAAGCAAATATTAATTTTGGCACCCGTTGATGGGATAAACTTTTTAAAGGGACAGCGCATGCCTAAGACGCGCGCCGTAAAAAAGGGTGTGGTCTCACAAGGAAAGGTAGAGGCCACACAATGGTACCCCCAAGGGTACATTGCAGTGGTGCAAGTAAAAAAAAGTCTTATAGGTACTGTGCTTTGGCACGTGCGTCAAAAAAATGGGTATAGCCAAATGCACATGGGGCGTGGCCAATGAAAAATAAGAATTTACTTACCGATAATTCTATTTCTCGGAGTCCGTAGTGGATGCTGGGGTTCCTGAAAGGACCATGGGGAATAGCGGCTCCGCAGGAGACAGGGCACAAAAAGTAAAGCTTTTCCAGATCAGGTGGTGTGCACTGGCTCCTCCCCCTATGACCCTCCTCCAGACTCCAGTTAGGTACTGTGCCCGGACGAGCGTACACAATAAGGGAGGATTTTGAATCCCGGGTAAGACTCATACCAGCCACACCAATCACACCGTACAACTTGTGATCTAAACCCAGTTAACAGTATGATAACAGAAGAGCCTCTGAAAGATGGCTCCCTAAACAATAACCCGAATTAGTTAACAATAACTATGTACAAGTATTGCAGATAATCCGCACTTGGGATGGGCGCCCAGCATCCACTACGGACTCCGAGAAATAGAATTATCGGTAAGTAAATTCTTATTTTCTCTATCGTCCTAGTGGATGCTGGGGTTCCTGAAAGGACCATGGGGATTATACCAAAGCTCCCAAACGGGCGGGAGAGTGCGGATGACTCTGCAGCACCGAATGAGAGAACTCCAGGTCCTCCTTTGCCAGGGTATCAAATTTGTAGAATTTTACAAACGTGTTCTCCCCTGACCACGTAGCTGCTCGGCAGAGTTGTAATGCCGAGACCCCTCGGGCAGCCGCCCAAGATGAGCCCACCTTCCTTGTGGAATGGGCCTTAACAGATTTAGGCTGTGGCAGGCCTGCCACAGAATGTGCAAGTTGAATTGTGTTACAAATCCAACGAGCAATCGACTGCTTAGAAGCAGGCGCACCCAACTTGTTGGGTGCATACAGTATAAACAGCGAATCAGATTTTCTGACTCCAGCCGTCCTTGAAATGTATATTTTTAAAGCTCTGACAACGTCCAACAACTTGGAGTCCTCCAAGTCGCTTGTAGCCGCAGGCACTACAATAGGCTGGTTCAGGTGAAACGCTGATACCACCTTAGGGAGAAAATGCGGACGCGTCCGCAGCTCTGCCCTATCCGAATGGAAAATTAAATAAGGGCTTTTATAAGATAAATCCGCCAGTTCAGATACTCTCCTGGCGGACGCCAGGGCCAGTAACATAGTCACTTTCCATGTGAGATATTTCAAATCCACATTTTTTAGTGGTTCAAACCAATGGGATTTGAGGAAATCTAAAACTACATTTAGATCCCACGGTGCCACCGGAGGCACCACAGGAGGCTGTATATGCAGTACTCCTTTGACAAAAGTCTGGACCTCAGGAACTGAGGCCAATTCTTTTTGGAAGAATATTGACAGGGCCGAAATTTGAACCTTAATAGATCCCAATTTGAGACCCATAGACAATCCTGATTGCAGGAAATGTAGGAAACGACCCAGTTGAAATTCCTCCGTCGGAGCACTCCGATCCTCGCACCACGCAACATATTTCCGCCAAATGCGGTGATAATGCTTCGCGGTGACTTCCTTTCTTGCCTTAATCAAGGTAGGAATGACTTCTTCTGGAATGCCTTTTCCTTTTAGGATCTGGCGTTCAACCGCCATGCCGTCAAACGCAGCCGCGGTAAGTCTTGGAATAGACACGGTCCCTGCTGAAGCAGGTCCTGTCTTAGAGGTAGAGGCCACGGATCGTCCGTGACCATCTCTTGAAGTTCCGGGTACCAAGACCTTCTTGGCCAATCCGGAGCCACTAGTATCGTTCTTACTCCGCTTTGCCGTATGATTCTCAATACCTTTGGTATGAGAGGCAGAGGAGGAAACACATACACCGACTGGTACACCCAAGGTGTTACCAGCGCGTCCACAGCTATTGCCTGCGGATCTCTTGACCTGGTGCAATACCTGTCCAGTTTTTTGTTGAGGCGAGACGCCATCATGTCCACCATTGGTCTTTCCCAACGGTTTATTAGCATGTGGAAAACTTCTGGATGAAGTCCCCACTCTCCCGGGTGAAGATCGTGTCTGCTGAGGAAGTCTGCTTCCCAGTTGTCCACTCCCGGGATGAACACTGCTGACAGTGCTATCACGTGATTCTCCGCCCAGCGAAGGATCCTGGCAGCTTCTGCCATTGCACTCCTGCTTCTTGTGCCGCCCTCTCTGTTTACATGGGCGACTGCCGTGATGTTGTCCGACTGGATCAACACCGGTCTTCCTTGAAGCAGAGGTTCCGCCTGGCTTAGAGCATTGTAGATTGCTCTTAGTTCCAGAATGTTTATGTGAAGAGACTTTTCCAGGCTCGACCACACTCCCTGGAAGTTTCTTCCTTGTGTGACTGCTCCCCAGCCTCTCAGGCTGGCGTCCGTGGTCACCAGGATCCAATCCTGTATGCCGAATCTGCGGCCCTCCAATAGATGAGCCCTCTGCAACCACCACAGAAGAGATACCCTTGTCCTTGGAGACAGGGTTATCCGCAGGTGCATCTGAAGATGCGTGCATTGATGTACAGACACCTTTCCTGGTTTTAGGAGATTCCTGACCAGGTCGGATAACTCCTTGGCTTTTTCCTCGGGAAGAAAAACCTTTTTCTGAACCGTGTCCAGAATCATCCCTAGGAACAGCAGACGAGTTGTCGGCATTAATTGGGATTTTGGAATATTCAGAATCCATCCGTGCTGCTTTAGCACCTCTTGAGATATTGCTAATCCCATCTCTAGCTGTTCTCTGGACCTTGTCCTTATTAGGAGATCGTCCAAGTATGGGATAATTAATAGAGATGAGCGCCTGAAATTTTTCGGGTTTTGTGTTTTGGTTTTGGGTTCGGTTCCGCGGCCGTGTTTTGGGTTCGAACGCGTTTTGGCAAAACCTCACCGAATTTTTTTTGTCGGATTCGGGTGTGTTTTGGATTCGGGTGTTTTTTTCAAAAAACCCTAAAAAACAGCTTAAATCATAGAATTTGGGGGTCATTTTGATCCCAAAGTATTATTAACCTCAAAAAACATAATTTACACTCATTTTCAGCCTATTCTGAACACATCACACCTCACAATATTATTTTTAGTCCTAAAATTTGCACCGAGGTCGCTGTGTGAGTAAGATAAGCGACCCTAGTGGCCGACACAAACACCGGGCCCATCTAGGAGTGGCACTGCAGTGTCACGCAGGATGTCCCTTCCAAAAAACCCTCCCCAAACAGCACATGACGCAAAGAAAAAAAGAGGCGCAATGAGGTAGCTGTGTGAGTAAGATTAGCGACCCTAGTGGCCGACACAAACACCGGGCCCATCTAGGAGTGGCACTGCAGTGTCACGCAGGATGGCCCTTCCAAAAAACACTCCCCAAACAGCACATGACGCAAAGAAAAAAAGAGGCGCAATGAGGTAGCTGTGTGAGTAAGATTAGCGACCCTAGTGGCCGACACAAACACCGGGCCCATCTAGGAGTGGCACTGCAGTGTCACGCAGGATGGCCCTTCCAAAAAACCCTCCCCAAACAGCACATGACGCAAAGAAAAAAAGAGGCGCAATGAGGTAGCTGACTGTGTGAGTAAGATTAGCGACCCTAGTGGCCGACACAAACACCGGGCACATCTAGGAGTGGCACTGCAGTGTCACGCAGGATGTCCCTTCCAAAAAACCCTCCCCAAACAGCACATGACGCAAAGAAAAAAAGAGGCGCAATGAGGTAGCTGTGTGAGTAAGATTAGCGACCCTAGTGGCCGACACAAACACCGGGCCCATCTAGGAGTGGCACTGCAGTGTCACGCAGGATGTCCCTTCCAAAAAACCCTCCCCAATCAGCACATGATGCAAAGAAAAAGAAAAGAAAAAAGAGGTGCAAGATGGAATTATCCTTGGGCCCTCCCACCCACCCTTATGTTGTATAAACAAAACAGGACATGCACACTTTAACCAACCCATCATTTCAGTGACAGGGTCTGCCACACGACTGTGACTGATATGACGGGTTGGTTTGGACCCCCCCCAAAAAAGAAGCAATTAATCTCTCCTTGCACAAACTGGCTCTACAGAGGCAAGATGTCCACCTCATCTTCACCCTCCGATATATCACCGTGTACATCCCCCTCCTCACAGATTATCAATTCGTCCCCACTGGAATCCACCATCTCAGCTCCCTGTGTACTTTGTGGAGGCAATTGCTGCTGGTCAATGTCTCCGCGGAGGAATTGATTATAATTCATTTTAATGAACATCATCTTCTCCACATTTTCTGGATGTAACCTCGTACGCCGATTGCTGACAAGGTGAGCGGCGGCACTAAACACTCTTTCGGAGTACACACTTGTGGGAGGGCAACTTAGGTAGAATAAAGCCAGTTTGTGCAAGGGCCTCCAAATTGCCTCTTTTTCCTGCCAGTATAAGTACGGACTGTGTGACGTGCCTACTTGGATGCGGTCACTCATATAATCCTCCACCATTCTATCAATGTTGAGAGAATCATATGCAGTGACAGTAGACGACATGTCCGTAATCGTTGTCAGGTCCTTCAGTCCGGACCAGATGTCAGCATCAGCAGTCGCTCCAGACTGCCCTGCATCACCGCCAGCGGGTGGGCTCGGAATTCTGAGCCTTTTCCTCGCACCCCCAGTTGCGGGAGAATGTGAAGGAGGAGATGTTGACAGGTCGCGTTCCGCTTGACTTGACAATTTTGTCACCAGCAGGTCTTTCAACCCCAGCAGACCTGTGTCTGCCGGAAAGAGAGATCCAAGGTAGGCTTTAAATCTAGGATCGAGCACGGTGGCCAAAATGTAGTGCTCTGATTTCAACAGATTGACCACCCGTGAATCCTTGTTAAGCGAATTAAGGGCTGCATCCACAAGTCCCACATGCCTAGCGGAATCGCTCCTTGTTAGCTCCTTCTTCAATGCCTCCAGCTTCTTCTGCAAAAGCCTGATGAGGGGAATGACCTGACTCAGGCTGGCAGTGTCTGAACTGACTTCACGTGTGGCAAGTTCAAAGGGCATCAGAACCTTGCACAACGTTGAAATCATTCTCCACTGCACTTGAGACAGGTGCATTCCATCTCCTATATCGTGCTCAATTGTATAGGCTTGAATGGCCTTTTGCTGCTCCTCCAACCTCTGAAGCATATAGAGGGTTGAATTCCACCTCGTTACCACTTCTTGCTTCAGATGATGGCAGGGCAGGTTCAGTAGTTTTTGGTGGTGCTCCAGTCTTCTGTACGTGGTGCCTGTACGCCGAAAGTGTCCCGCAATTTTTCTGGCCACCGACAGCATCTCTTGCACGCCCCTGTCGTTTTTTAAAAAATTCTGCACCACCAAATTCAAGGTATGTGCAAAACATGGGACGTGCTGGAATTTGCCCATATTTAATGCACACACAATATTGCTGGCGTTGTCCGATGCCACAAATCCACAGGAGAGTCCAATTGGGGTAAGCCATTCCGCGATGATCTTCCTCAGTTGCCGTAAGAGGTTTTCAGCTGTGTGCGTATTCTGGAAAGCGGTGATACAAAGCGTAGCCTGCCTAGGAAAGAGTTGGCGTTTGCGAGATGCTGCTACTGGTGCCGCCGCTGCTGTTCTTGCGGCGGGAGTCCATACATCTACCCAGTGGGCTGTCACAGTCATATAGTCCTGACCCTGCCCTGCTCCACTTGTCCACATGTCCGTGGTTAAATGGACATTGGGTACAACTGCATTTTTTAGGACACTGGTGAGTCTTTTTCTGACGTCCGTGTACATTCTCGGTATCGCCTGCCTAGAGAAGTGGAACCTAGATGGTATTTGGTAACGGGGGCACACTGCCTCAATAAATTGTCTAGTTCCCTGTGAACTAACGGCGGATACCGGACGCACGTCTAACACCAACATAGTTGTCAAGGACTCAGTTATCCGCTTTGCAGTAGGATGACTGCTGTGATATTTCATCTTCCTCGCAAAGGACTGTTGAACAGTCAATTGCTTACTGGAAGTAGTACAAGTGGGCTTACGACTTCCCCTCTGGGATGACCATCGACTCCCAGCGGCAACAACAGCAGCGCCAGCAGCAGTAGGCGTTACACGCAAGGATGCATCGGAGGAATCCCAGGCAGGAAAGGACTCGTCAGACTTGCCAGTGACATGGCCTGCAGGACTATTGGCATTCCTGGGGAAGGAGGAAATTGACACTGAGGGAGTTGGTGGGGTGGTTTGCGTGAGCTTGGTTACAAGAGGAAGGGATTTACTGGTCAGTGGACTGCTTCCGCTGTCACCCAAAGTTTTTGAACTTGTCACTGACTTATTATGAATGCGCTGCAGGTGACGTATAAGGGAGGATGTTCCGAGGTGGTTAACGTCCTTACCCCTACTTATTACAGCTTGACAAAGGGAACACACGGCTTGACACCTGTTGTCCGCATTTCTGGTGAAATACCTCCACACCGAAGAGCTGATTTTTTTGGTATTTTCACCTGGCATGTCAACGGCCATATTCCTCCCACGGACAACAGGTGTCTCCCCGGGTGCCTGACTTAAACAAACCACCTCACCATCAGAATCCTCCTGGTCAATTTCCTCCCCAGCGCCAGCAACACCCATATCCTCCTCATCCTGGTGTACTTCAACACTGACATCTTCAATCTGACTATCAGGAACTGGACTGCGGGTGCTCCTTCCAGCACTTGCAGGGGGCATGCAAATAGTGGAAGGCGCATGCTCTTCACGTCCAGTGTTGGGAAGGTCAGGCATCGCAAACGACACAATTGGACTCTCCTTGTGGATTTGGGATTTCAAAGAACGCACAGTTCTTTGCGGTGCTTTTGCCAGCTTGAGTCTTTTCAGTTTTCTAGCGAGAGGCTGAGTGCTTCCATCCTCATGTGAAGCTGAACCACTAGCCATGAACATAGGCCAGGGCCTCAGCCGTTCCTTGCCACTCCGTGTGGTAAATGGCATATTGGCAAGTTTACGCTTCTCCTCCGACAATTTTATTTTAGGTTTTGGAGTCCTTTTTTTTCTGATATTTGGTGTTTTGGATTTGACATGCTCTGTACTATGACATTGGGCATCGGCCTTGGCAGACGACGTTGCTGGCATTTCATCGTCTCGGCCATGACTAGTGGCAGCAGCTTCAGCACGAGGTGGAAGTGGATCTTGATCTTTCCCTAATTTTGGAACCTCAACTTTTTTGTTCTCCATATTTTATAGGCAGAACTAAAAGGCACCTCAGGTAAACAATGGAGATGGATGGATTGGATAGTTTACTAGTATACAATTATGGACGGACTGCCACGGTTAGGTGGTATAAAAAAACCACGGTTAGGTGGTATATATTATAATAATAATACAATTATGGATGGACGGACTGCCTGCCGACTGCCGACACAGAGGTAGCCACAGCCGTGAACTACCGCACTGTACACTGGTTGATAAAGAGATAGTAGTATACTCGTAACAACTAGTATGACACTATGACGACGGTATAAAGAATGGAAAAAAAACCACGGTTAGGTGGTATATATTATAATAATAATACAATTATGGATGGACGGACTGCCTGCCGACTGCCGACACAGAGGTAGCCACAGCCGTGAACTACCGCACTGTACACTGGTTGATAAAGAGATAGTAGTATACTCGTAACAACTAGTATGACACTATGACGACGGTATAAAGAATGGAAAAAAAACCACGGTTAGGTGGTATATATTATAATAATAATACAATTATGGATGGACGGACTGCCTGCCGACTGCCGACACAGAGGTAGCCACAGCCGTGAACTACCGCACTGTACACTGGTTGATAAAGAGATAGTAGTATACTCGTAACAACTAGTATGACACTATGACGACGGTATAAAGAATGGAAAAAAAACCACGGTTAGGTGGTATATATTATAATAATAATACAATTATGGATGGACGGACTGCCTGCCGACTGCCGACACAGAGGTAGCCACAGCCGTGAACTACCGCACTGTACACTGGTTGATAAAGAGATAGTAGTATACTCGTAACAACTAGTATGACACTATGACGACGGTATAAAGAATGAAAAAAAAACCACGGTTAGGTGGTATATATTATAATAATAATACAATTATGGATGGACGGACTGCCTGCCGACTGCCGACACAGAGGTAGCCACAGCCGTGAACTACCGCACTGTACACTGGTTGATAAAGAGATAGTAGTATACTCGTAACAACTAGTATGACACTATGACGACGGTATAAAGAATGGAAAAAAAACCACGGTTAGGTGGTATATATTATAATAATAATACAATTATGGATGGACGGACTGCCTGCCGACTGCCGACACAGAGGTAGCCACAGCCGTGAACTACCGCACTGTACACTGGTTGATAAAGAGATAGTAGTATACTCGTAACAACTAGTATGACACTATGACGACGGTATAAAGAATGGAAAAAAAACCACGGTTAGGTGGTATATATTATAATAATAATACAATTATGGATGGACGGACTGCCTGCCGACTGCCGACACAGAGGTAGCCACAGCCGTGAACTACCGCACTGTACACTGGTTGATAAAGAGATAGTAGTATACTCGTAACAACTAGTATGACACTATGACGACGGTATAAAGAATGGAAAAAAAACCACGGTTAGGTGGTATATATTATAATAATAATACAATTATGGATGGACGGACTGCCTGCCGACTGCCGACACAGAGGTAGCCACAGCCGTGAACTACCGCACTGTACACTGGTTGATAAAGAGATAGTAGTATACTCGTAACAACTAGTATGACACTATGACGACGGTATAAAGAATGGAAAAAAAACCACGGTTAGGTGGTATATATTATAATAATAATACAATTATGGATGGACGGACTGCCTGCCGACTGCCGACACAGAGGTAGCCACAGCCGTGAACTACCGCACTGTACACTGGTTGATAAAGAGATAGTAGTATACTCGTAACAACTAGTATGACACTATGACGGTATAAAGAAAGAAAAAAAAATACCACGGTTAGGTGGTATATATTGTAATACAATTATGGATGGACGGACTGCCTGCCGAGTTCCGACTGCCGACACAGAGGTAGCCACAGCCGTGAACTACCGCACTGTACTGTGTCTGCTGCTAATATAGACTGGTTGATAAAGAGATAGTATACAATACATACAACAATGAATATACTACTATACTGGTGGTCAGGCACTGGTCACCACTAGTCACACTGGCAGTGGCACTCCTGCAGCAAAAGTGTGCACTGTTTAATTTTAAATTAATATAATATTATGTACTCCTGGGGGCTCCTGCTATAACAACCTGCAGTGCTCCCCAGTCTCCCCCACAATTATTATAAGCTTTGCCTTTTATACATTGATGTGCAGCACACTGGGCTGAGCTGAGTGCACACAGACTGAGTCACACTGTGTGACTGGCTGCTGCTGTGTATCGTTTTTTTTCAGGCAGAGAACGGATATAGCAGAGAACGGATATATATTAAAATAAATAAAAGTTAACTAACAACAACTGCACTGGTCACTGTGGTAAACTCTGTCTGACTCTGCACAATCTCTCTCTCTCTTCTAATCTAATTTCTAATGGAGAGGACGCCAGCCACGTCCTCTCCCTATCAATCTCAATGCACGTGTGAAAATGGCGGCGACGCGCGGCTCCTTATATAGAATCCGAGTCTCGCGAGAATCCGACAGCGTCATGATGACGTTCGGGCGCGCTCGGGTTAACCGAGCAAGGCGGGAGGATCCGAGTCTGCTCGGACCCGTGAAAAAAACATGAAGTTCGTGCGGGTTCGGTTTCAGAGAAACCGAACCCGCTCATCTCTAATAATTAATACGCCTTTTCTTCGAAGA
This sequence comes from Pseudophryne corroboree, assembly GCF_028390025.1. Classification (NCBI taxonomy): domain Eukaryota; kingdom Metazoa; phylum Chordata; class Amphibia; order Anura; family Myobatrachidae; genus Pseudophryne; species Pseudophryne corroboree. The sequence goes on along the minus strand of NC_086446.1, from coordinate 195,027,169 downwards.
AGAATCATCATCTCGGCCATTACCTTTGTAAAGACCCGAGGTGCCGTGGACAAACCAAACGGCAGCGTCTGAAACTGATAGTGACAGTTTTGTACAACGAACCTGAGGTACCCCTGGTGTGAGGGGTAAATTGGAACGTGGAGATACGCATCCTTGATGTCCAAGGATACCATAAAGTCCCCTTCTTCCAGGTTCGCTATCACTGCTCTGAGTGACTCCATCTTGAACTTGAACTTCTTTATGTGCAGGTTCAAGGACTTCAGATTTAGAATAGGCCTTACCGAGCCATCCGGCTTCGGTACCACAAATAGAGTGGAATAATACCCCTTCCCTTGTTGTAGAAGAGGTACCTTGACTATCACCTGCTGAGAGTACAGCTTGTGAATGGCTTCCAAAACCGTCTCCCTTTCGGAAGGGGACGTTGGTAAAGCAGACTTCAGGAAACGGCGAGGTGGATCTGTCTCTAATTCCAACCTGTACCCCTGAGATATTATCTGCAGGATCCAGGGATCTACCTGCGAGTGAGCCCACTGCGCGCTGTAATTTTTGAGACGACCTCCCACCGTCCCCGAGTCCGCTTGAGAAGCCCCAGCGTCATGCTGAGGCTTTTGTAGAAGCCGGGGAGGGCTTCTGTTCCTGGGAAGGAGCTGCCTGTTGCTGTTTCTTCCCTCGACCTCTGCCTCGTGGCAGATATGAATAGCCCTTTGCTCTCTTATTTTTAAAGGAACGAAAGGGCTGCGGTTGAAAAGTCGGTGCCTTTTTCTGTTGGGGAGTGACTTGAGGTAGAAAGGTGGATTTCCCGGCTGTAGCCGTGGCCACCAAATCTGATAGACCGACTCCAAATAACTCCTCCCCTTTAAACGGCAAAACTTCCATATGCCGTTTTGAATCCGCATCGCCTGTCCACTGTCGCGTCCATAAAGCTCTTCTGGCCGAAATGGACATAGCACTTACCCGTGATGCCAGTGTGCAGATATCCCTCTGTGCATCACGCATATAAAGAAATGCATCCTTTATTTGTTCTAACGACAGTAAAATATTGTCCCTGTCCAGGGTATCAATATTTTCAATCAGGGACTCTGACCAAACTACCCCAGCACTGCACATCCAGGCAGTCGCTATAGCTGGTCGTAGTATAACACCTGCATGTGTGTATATACTTTTTTGGATATTTTCCATCCTCCTATCTGATGGATCTTTAAGTGCGGCCGTCTCAGGAGAAGGTAACGCCACTTGTTTTGATAAGCGTGTTAGCGCCTTGTCCACCCTAGGAGGTGTTTCCCAGCGCTCCCTAACCTCTGGCGGGAAAGGGTATAATGCCAATAATTTCTTTGAAATTATCAGCTTTTTATCAGGGGCAACCCACGCTTCATCACACACGTCATTTAATTCTTCTGATTCAGGAAAAACTATAGGTAGTTTTTTCACACCCCACATAATACCCTGTTTAGTGGTACCTGTAGTATCAGCTAAATGTAACGCCTCCTTCATTGCCAAAATCATATAACGTGTGGCCCTACTGGAAAATACGGTTGATTCGTCACCACTGGAATCAGTGCCTGTGTCTGGGTCTGTGTCGACCGACTGAGGCAAAGGGCGTTTTACAGCCCCTGACGGTGTTTGAGGCGCCTGGACAGGCACTAATTGATTGTCCGGCCGCCTCATGTCGTCAAACGACTGCTTTAGCGTGTTGACACTATCCCGTAATTCCATAAATAAAGGCATCCATTCTGGTGTCGACCCCCTAGGAGGTGACATCCCCATATTTGGCAATTGCTCCGCCTCCACACCAATATCGTCCTCATACATGTCGACACACACGTACCGACACACAGCAGACACACAGGGAATGCTCTAAACGAAGACAGGACCCACTAGCCCTTTGGGGAGACAGAGGGAGAGTCTGCCAGCACACACCAAAAGGCGCTATATATGACAGGGATAGCCTTATAATAAGTGCTCCCTTATAGCTGCTTTATATATATCAAGATATTGCCATTAAATTTGCCCCCCCTCTCTGTTTTACCCTGTTTCTGTAGTGCAGTGCAGGGGAGAGACCTGGGAGCCGTCCTGACCAGCGGAGCTGTGAGAGGAAATGGCGCCGTGTGCTGAGGAGATAGGCCCCGCCCCTTTTTCGGCGGGCTCGTCTCCCGCTATTTTGTGAATACAGGCAGGGGTTAAATATCTCCATATAGCCTCTGGGGGCTATATGTGAGGTATTTTTAGCCTTTATATAGGTTTACATTTGCCTCCCAGGGCGCCCCCCCCCCAGCGCCCTGCACCCTCAGTGACTGCGTGTGAAGTGTGCTGAGAGGAAAATGGCGCACAGCTGCAGTGCTGTGCGCTACCTTTAGAAGACTGCAGGAGTCTTCAGCCGCCGATTCTGGACCTCTTCTTACTTCAGCATCTGCAAGGGGGCCGGCGGCGCGGCTCCGGTGACCATCCAGGCTGTACCTGTGATCGTCCCTCTGGAGCTGATGTCCAGTAGCCAAGAAGCCAATCCATCCTGCACGCAGGTGAGTTCACTTCTTCTCCCCTCTGTCCCTCGTTGCAGTGATCCTGTTGCCAGCAGGAATCACTGTAAAATAAAAAACCTAAGCTAAACTTTCTCTAAGCAGCTCTTTATGAGAGCCACCTAGAATTGCACCTTTCTCGGCCGGGCACAAAAATCTAACTGGAGTCTGGAGGAGGGTCATAGGGGGAGGAGCCAGTGCACACCACCTGATCTGGAAAAGCTTTACTTTTTGTGCCCTGTCTCCTGCGGAGCCGCTATTCCCCATGGTCCTTTCAGGAACCCCAGCATCCACTAGGACGATAGAGAAATGGGGGTGTTATACACATGGGGAGGCCAGATACACATATTCCCCCACAGTGCCAGATACACCTCCACCATGCCAGATATGGTCCTACAGTGCCAGATGCACAAATGCCCCACAGTGCCAGATGCACAAATGCCCCCACTGTGCCAGATACACATATGCCAGATATGCCCCCACAGTGCCAGATACACATATGCCCCCACAGTGCCAGATATGCCCAAACACTCCAGATATGCCCCCACTTTGCCAGATACACATGCCCCCAGAGTGCCGGATATGCTCCCAGAGTGCCAGACACACATGCCCCCAGAGTGCCAGATATTCCCCAGCAGTGCAACTCATCATTATTGCTGCTGCCTGGGGCTGGCACTATCTTTTGCTGCTGGGGAGAGGAGAGCGCAATACGCGCCCCTCTTGCCCCTCTCTCCTGACCTCAATCCGGTCTCCATGCCCTGCTTCTGCGGTATCCTGTATATTAGATCTGGCGGCGGCTCCTGATTGGCTGACGGTCAGCGAGCTTTGATTGGCTCACGAACCAGTGTTTCAGTGCACGCTGCTGCCGCCGGACTCAGGGGACTCAGGCAGGAGAGGAGAGGTGCATGCTGTGCTCTCCTATCTCCAACACCCAGTGTCTGCAAGATGGCGGCCCATCGGTACGGCACACCGGCTGGGAATTTCTTACCGGTACGCCATACTGCCATACTTGCAGCACTGGTACATTGAGATAGTGGGTGACAGGGAGATATTGGTAGACTGGGGAGGCAGGGGTGAAAGGGAGATGGTGGGTAACTGGGGAGGCAGGGGTGACAGCGAGATGGGTGACTGGGGAGACAGGGATGATGGAGATAGTATGTAACTGGAGAGGCAGGGGTGACAGGAACACCGTAATGTCACAGTCCAATACTCATTATTCTGACCCAGCAGCACAAAGTAGGTAAATTCCTAGCAGGCACCCAGAGGCAAAATAGAGTTGCCCCCACCTGTGTAGAAACTAGTGATGAGCTCCTGAAATTTTTCGGGTTTTGTGTTTTGGTTTTGGGTTCGGTTCCGCGGCCGTGTTTTGGGTTCGACCGCGTTTTGGCAAAACCTCACCGAATTTTTTTTGTCGGATTCGGGTGTGTTTTGGATTCGGGTGTTTTTTTCAAAAAACCCTAAAAAACAGCTTAAATCATAGAATTTGGGGGTCATTTTGATCCCATATTATTATTAACCTCAAAAACCATAATTTCCACTCATTTTCAGTCTATTCTGAATACCTCACACCTCACAATATTATTTTTAGTCCTAAAATTTGCACCGAGGTCGCTGGATGACTAAGCTAAGCGACCCTAGTGGCCGACACAAACACCTGGCCCATCTAGGAGTGGCACTGCAGTGTCACGCAGGATGTCCCTTCCAAAAAACCCTCCCCAAACAGCACATGACGCAAAGAAAAAAAGAGGCGCAATGAGGTAGCTGTGTGAGTAAGATTAGCGACCCTAGTGGCCGACACAAACACCGGGCCCATTTAGGAGTGGCACTGCAGTGTCACGCAGGATGTCCCTTCCAAAAAACCCTCCCCAAACAGCACATGACGCAAAGAAAAAAAGAGGCGCAATGAGGTAGCTGTGTGAGTAAGATTAGCGACCCTAGTGGCCGACACAAACACCGGGCCCATCTAGGAGTGGCACTGCAGTGTCACGCAGGATGGCCCTTCCAAAAAACACTCCCCAAACAGCACATGACGCAAAGAAAAAAAAAGGCGCAATGAGGTAGCTGACTGTGTGAGTAAGATAAGCGACCCTAGTGGCCGACACAAACACCGGGCCCATTTAGGAGTGGCACTGCAGTGTCACGCAGGATGTCCCTTCCAAAAAACCCTCCCCAAACAGCACATGACGCAAAGAAAAAAAGAGGCGCAATGAGGTAGCTGTGTGAGTAAGATTAGCGACCGTAGTGGCCGACACAAACACCGGGCCCATTTAGGAGTGGCACTGCAGTGTCACGCAGGATGTCCCTTCCAAAAAACCCTCCCCAAACAGCACATGACGCAAAGAAAAAAAGAGGCGCAATGAGGTAGCTGTGTGAGTAAGATTAGCGACCCTAGTGGCCGACACAAACACCGGGCCCATCTAGGAGTGGCACTGCAGTGTCACGTAGGATGTCCCTTCCAAAAAACCCTCCCCAAACAGCACATGACGCAAAGAAAAAAAGAGGCGCAATGAGGTAGCTGTGTGAGTAAGATTAGCGACCGTAGTGGCCGACACAAACACCGGGCCCATTTAGGAGTGGCACTGCAGTGTCACGCAGGATGTCCCTTCCAAAAAACCCTCCCCAAACAGCACATGACGCAAAGAAAAAAAGAGGCGCAATGAGGTAGCTGTGTGAGTAAGATTAGCGACCCTAGTGGCCGACACAAACACCGGGCCCATCTAGGAGTGGCACTGCAGTGTCACGCAGGATGTCCCTTCCAAAAAACCCTCCCCAAACAGCACATGACGCAAAGAAAAAAAGAGGCGCAATGAGGTAGCTGTGTGAGTAAGATTAGCGACCGTAGTGGCCGACACAAACACCGGGCCCATTTAGGAGTGGCACTGCAGTGTCACGCAGGATGTCCCTTCCAAAAAACCCTCCCCAAACAGCACATGACGCAAAGAAAAAAAGAGGCGCAATGAGGTAGCTGTGTGAGTAAGATTAGCGACCCTAGTGGCCGACACAAACACCGGGCCCATCTAGGAGTGGCACTGCAGTGTCACGTAGGATGTCCCTTCCAAAAAACCCTCCCCAAAAAGCACATGACGCAAAGAAAAAAAGAGGCGCAATGAGGTAGCTGTGTGAGTAAGATTAGCGACCGTAGTGGCCGACACAAACACCGGGCCCATTTAGGAGTGGCACTGCAGTGTCACGCAGGATGTCCCTTCCAAAAAACCCTCCCCAAACAGCACATGACGCAAAGAAAAAAAGAGGCGCAATGAGGTAGCTGTGTGAGTAAGATTAGCGACCCTAGTGGCCGACACAAACACCGGGCCCATCTAGGAGTGGCACTGCAGTGTCACGCAGGATGTCCCTTCCAAAAAACCCTCCCCAAACAGCACATGACGCAAAGAAAAAAAGAGGCGCAATGAGGTAGCTGACTGTGTGAGTAAGATAAGCGACCCTAGTGGCCGACACAAACACCGGGCCCATTTAGGAGTGGCACTGCAGTGTCACGCAGGATGTCCCTTCCAAAAAACCCTCCCCAAACAGCACATGACGCAAAGAAAAATAAAAGAAAAAAGAGGTGCAAGATGGAATTGTCCTTGGGCCCTCCCACCCACCCTTATGTTGTATAAACAAAACAGGACATGCACACTTTAACCAACCCATCATTTCAGTGACAGGGTCTGCCACACGACTGTGACTGATATGACGGGTTGGTTTGGACCCCCCCCAAAAAAGAAGCAATTAATCTCTCCTTGCACAAACTGGCTCTACAGAGGCAAGATGTCCACCTCATCATCATCCTCCGATATATCACCGTGTACATCCCCCTCCTCACAGATTATCAATTCGTCCCCACTGGAATCCACCATCTCAGCTCCCTGTGTACTTTGTGGAGGCAATTGCTGCTGGTCAATGTCTCCGCGGAGGAATTGATTATAATTCATTTTAATGAACATCATCTTCTCCACATTTTCTGGATGTAACCTCGTATGCCGATTGCTGACAAGGTGAGCGGCGGCACTAAACACTCTTTCGGAGTACACACTTGTGGGAGGGCAACTTAGGTAGAATAAAGCCAGTTTGTGCAAGGGCCTCCAAATTGCCTCTTTTTCCTGCCAGTATAAGTATGGACTGTGTGACGTGCCTACTTGGATGCGGTCACTCATATAATCCTCCACCATTCTTTCAATGGTGAGAGAATCATATGCAGTGACAGTAGACGACATGTCCGTAATCGTTGTCAGGTCCTTCAGTCCGGACCAGATGTCAGCATCAGCAGTCGCTCCAGACTGCCCTGCATCACCGCCAGCGGGTGGGCTCGGAATTCTGAGCCTTTTCCTCGCACCCCCAGTTGCGGGAGAATGTGAAGGAGGAGATGTTGACAGGTCGCGTTCCGCTTGACTTGACAATTTTCTCACCAGCAGGTCTTTCAACCTCAGCAGACTTGTGTCTGCCGGAAAGAGAGATCCAAGGTAGGCTTTAAATCTAGGATCGAGCATGGTGGCCAAAATGTAGTGCTCTGATTTCAACAGATTGACCACCCGTGAATCCTTGTTAAGCGAATTAAGGGCTCCATCCACAAGTCCCACATGCCTAGCGGAATCGCTCCGTGTTAGCTCCTCCTTCAATGTCTCCAGCTTCTTCTGCAAAAGCCTGATGAGGGGAATGACCTGACTCAGACTGGCAGTGTCTGAACTGACTTCACGTGTGGCAAGTTCAAAGGGCAGCAGAACCTTGCACAACGTTGAAATCATTCTCCACTGCGCTTGAGACAGGTGCATTCCACCTCCTATATCGTGCTCAATTGTATAGGCTTGAATGGCCTTTTGCTGCTCCTCCAACCTCTGAAGCATATAGAGGGTTGAATTCCACCTCGTTACCACTTCTTGCTTCAGATGATGGCAGGGCAGGTTCAGTAGTTTTTGGTGGTGCTCCAGTCTTCTGTACGTGGTGCCTGTACGCCGAAAGTGTCCCGCAATTCTTCTGACCACCGACAGCATCTCTTGCACGCCCCTGTCGTTTTTTAAATAATTCTGCACCACCAAATTCAAGGTATGTGCAAAACATGGGACGTGCTGGAATTTGCCCATATTTAATGCACACACAATATTGCTGGCGTTGTCCGATGCCACAAATCCACCGGAGAGTCCAATTGGGGTAAGCCATTCCGCGATGATCTTCCTCAGTTGCCGTAAGAGGTTTTCAGCTGTGTGCGTATTCTGGAAAGCGGTGATACAAAGCGTAGCCTGCCTAGGAAAGAGTTGGCGTTTGCGAGATGCTGCTACTGGTGCCGCCGCTGCTGTTCTTGCGGCGGGAGTCCATACATCTACCCAGTGGGCTATCACAGTCATATAGTCCTGACCCTGCCCTGCTCCACTTGTCCACATGTCCGTGGTTAAGTGGACATTGGGTACAGCTGCATTTTTTAGGACACTGGTGACTCTTTTTCTGAGGTCTGTGTACATTTTTGGTATCGCCTGCCTAGAGAAATGGAACCTAGATGGTATTTGGTACCGGGGACACAGTACCTCCAACAAGTCTCTAGTTGGCTCTGCAGTAATGATGGATACCGGAACCACGTTTCTCACCACCCAGGATGCCAAGGCCTCAGTTATCCGCTTTGCAGTAGGATGACTGCTGTGATATTTCATCTTCCTCGCAAAGGACTGTTGGACAGTCAATTGCTTGGTGGAAGTAGTAAAAGTGGTCATACGACTTCCCCTCTGGGATGACCATCGACTCCCAGCAGCAACAACAGCAGCGCCAGCAGCAGTAGGCGTTACACGCAAGGATGCATCGGAGGAATCCCAGGCAGGAGAGGAATCATCAGAATTGCCAGTGACATGGCCTGCAGGACTATTGGCATTCCTGGGGAAGGAGGAAATTGACACTGAGGGAGTTGGTGGGGTGGTTTGCGTGAGCTTGGTTACAAGAGGAAGGGATTTACTGGTCAGTGGACTGCTTCCGCTGTCACCCAAAGTATTTGAACTTGTCACTGACTTATTATGAATGCGCTGCAGGTGACGTATAAGGGAGGATGTTCCGAGGTGGTTAACGTCCTTACCCCTACTTATTACAGCTTGACAAAGGGAACACACGGCTTGACACCTGTTGTCCGCATTTCTGTTGAAATACCTCCACACCGAAGAGCTGATTTTTTTGGTATTTTCACCAGGCATGTCAACGGCCATATTCCTCCCACGGACAACAGGTGTCTCCCCGGGTGCCTGACTTAAACAAACCACCTCACCATCAGAATCCTCCTGGTCAATTTCCTCCCCAGCGCCAGCAACACCCATATCCTCCTCATCCTGGTGTACTTCAACACTGACATCTTCAATCTGACTATCAGGAACTGGACTGCGGGTGCTCCTTCCAGCACTTGCAGGGGGCGTGCAAATGGTGGAAGGCGCATGCTCTTCACGTCCAGTGTTGGGAAGGTCAGGCATCGCAACCGACACAATTGGACTCTCCTTGTGGATTTGGGATTTCGAAGAACGCACAGTTCTTTGCGGTGCTACTGCTTTTGCCAGCTTGAGTCTTTTCATTTTTCTAGCGAGAGGCTGAGTGCCTCCATCCTCATGTGAAGCTGAACCACTAGCCATGAACATAGGCCAGGGCCTCAGCCGTTCCTTGCCACTCCGTGTGGTAAATGGCATATTGGCAAGTTTACGCTTCTCCTCCGACAATTTTATTTTAGGTTTTGGAGTCCTTTTTTTACTGTTATTTGGTGTTTTGGATTTGACATGCTCTGTACTATGACATTGGGCATCGGCCTTGGCAGACGACGTTGCTGGCATTTCATCGTCTCGGCCATGACTAGTGGCAGCAGCTTCAGCACGAGGTGGAAGTGGATCTTGATCTTTCCCTAATTTTGGAACCTCAACATTTTTGTTCTCCATATTTTAATAGGCACAACTAAAAGGCACCTCAGGTAAACAATGGAGATGGATGGATACTAGTATACAATTATGGACGGACTGCCGAGTGCCGACACAGAGGTAGCTACAGCCGTGGACTACCGTACTGTACTGTGTCTGCTGCTAATATAGACTGGTTGATAAAGAGATGTAGTAGTATGTATGTATAAAGAAGAAAGAAAAAAAAACCACGGGTAGGTGGTATACAATTATGGACGGACTGCCGAGTGCCGACACAGTGGTAGCTACAGCCGTGAACTACCGTACTGTTCTGTGTCTGCTGCTAATATAGACTGGTTGATAAAGAGATGTAGTAGTATGTATGTATAAAGAAGAAAGAAAAAAAAACCACGGGTAGGTGGTATACAATTATGGACGGACTGCCGAGTGCCGACACAGAGGTAGCTACAGCCGTGGACTACCGTACTGTACTGTGTCTGCTGCTAATATAGACTGGTTGATAAAGAGATGTAGTAGTATGTATGTATAAAGAAGAAAGAAAAAAAAACCACGGGTAGGTGGTATACAATTATGGACGGACTGCCGAGTGCCGACACAGAGGTAGCTACAGCCGTGAACTACCGTACTGTACTGTGTCTGCTGCTAATATAGACTGGTTGATAAAGAGATGTAGTAGTATGTATGTATAAAGAAGAAAGAAAAAAAAACCACGGGTAGGTGGTATACAATTATGGACGGACTGCCGAGTGCCGACACAGAGGTAGCTACAGCCGTGAACTACCGTACTGTACTGTGTCTGCTGCTAATATAGACTGGTTGATAAAGAGATGTAGTAGTATGTATGTATAAAGAAGAAAGAAAAAAAAACCACGGGTAGGTGGTATACAATTATGGACGGACTGCCGAGTGCCGACACAGAGGTAGCTACAGCCGTGAACTACCGTACTGTACTGTGTCTGCTGCTAATATAGACTGGTTGATAAAGAGATGTAGTAGTATGTATGTATAAAGAAGAAAGAAAAAAAAACCTCGGGTAGGTGGTATACAATTATGGACGGACTGCCGAGTGCCGACACAGAGGTAGCTACAGCCGTGAACTACCGTACTGTACTGTGTCTGCTGCTAATATAGACTGGTTGATAAAGAGATGTAGTAGTATGTATGTATAAAGAAGAAAGAAAAAAAAACCACGGGTAGGTGGTATACAATTATGGACGGACTGCCGAGTGCCGACACAGAGGTAGCTACAGCCGTGGACTACCGTACTGTACTGTGTCTGCTGCTAATATAGACTGGTTGATAAAGAGATGTAGTAGTATGTATGTATAAAGAAGAAAGAAAAAAAAACCACGGGTAGGTGGTATACAATTATGGACGGACTGCCGAGTGCCGACACAGAGGTAGCTACAGCCGTGAACTACCGTACTGTACTGTGTCTGCTGCTAATATAGACTGGTTGATAAAGAGATGTAGTAGTATGTATGTATAAAGAAGAAAGAAAAAAAAAACACGGGTAGGTGGTATACAATTATGGACGGACTGCCGAGTGCCGACACAGAGGTAGCTACAGCCGTGGACTACCGTACTGTACTGTGTCTGCTGCTAATATAGACTGGTTGATAAAGAGATGTAGTAGTATGTATGTATAAAGAAGAAAGAAAAAAAAAACCACGGGTAGGTGGTATACAATTATGGATGGACTGCCGAGTGCCGACACAGAGGTAGCTACAGCCGTGAACTACCGTACTGTGTCTGCTGCGACTGGATGATAAATAATGATATAAAAAATATATATATATCACTACTGCAGCCGGACAGGTATATATTATATAATGACGGACCTGCTGGACACTGTCTGTCAGCAGAATGAGTTTTTTATAGAATAAAAAAAAAAACACCACACAAGTGAAGTCACACGACGAGTGTTTAACTTTTTCAGGCAATCACAATATAGTATACTACTAACTATACTGGTGGTCAGTGTGGTCAGGTCACTGGTCAGTCACACTGGCAGTGGCACTCCTGCAGCAAAAGTGTGCACTGTTTAATTTTAATATAATATGTACTCCTGGCTCCTGCTATAACCTATAACTGGCACTGCAGTGCTCCCCAGTCTCCCCCACAATTATAAGCTGTGTGAGCTGAGCACAGTCAGATATATATACATAGATGATGCAGCACACTGGGCTGAGCAGTGCACACAGATATGGTATGTGACTGAGTCACTGTGTGTATCGTTTTTTTCAGGCAGAGAACGGATATATTAAATAAAACTGCACTGTCTGGTGGTCACTGTGGTCAGTCACTAGTAAACTCTGCACTCTCTACACTTCTACAGTACTCCTAAGCTCCAGTAAATCAGGTCAATCTCTCTCTCTCTCTCTCTCTTCTAATCTAAATGGAGAGGACGCCAGCCACGTCCTCTCCCTATCAATCTCAATGCACGTGTGAAAATGGCGGCGACGCGCGGCTCCTTATATAGAATCCGAGTCTCACGAGAATCCGACAGCGTCATGATGACGTTCGGGCGCGCTCGGGTTAACCGAGCAAGGCGGGAGGATCCGAGTCTGCTCGGACCCGTGAAAAAAACCATGAAGTTCGGGCGGGTTCGGATTCAGAGAAACCGAACCCGCTCATCTCTAGTAGAAACTACTGTACACTCCCATGCAGCACTTGTAACAACTACACTGCCATTTAGTACACAAACAAGCACAAATCTATTCTTACCAAGAGAAGACATTCAGCAGCAGCTCCTCAGTCACGATGTGTCATCTATAGGGGGTGGAGTTTGTAATGATTGACAGGCTGGCACTCCAAGCCAAAGTAAGGACCCCAGGAGAGGGCAGGGGTGGCTACCACACTGCCTGTGTGTGCCACAACTGTGATGCTAACAGGCTCAGCAGCTCAGAGTGAATCATTGGTGCGCAGTGTCTGAGGAGGTCTTAAGTGTAATAAGGACTGCATCCATCCATCCTCTTGTGCCCAGGTAACAGTAAACATCAGAGAGAGCATGTCTGCACTATGTTCCAGCCATTCCTCCTCACTGGCCTGCAGATGGGGTGGTCTTCAGTATGCCAACTGATGGGATCCCGACGCACAGTATACCGGCGCCGGCATACCGACACTTATTCTCCCTCGTGGGGGCCCACGACCCCCCTGGAGGGAGAATAAAATCGCTGCGATGCGAAGAAAATTACCGAGCGAACAACTCGGAATGACCACCAAAGTCTGCAAAAATCTTGCACCAGAGAAGTAATTCAAAAGTTTTAAAAAAAATTTAAAAAAATTATAACATGGAAAATGTTTAAAAACAAGGTGTCTGTGTGTGTTTTCTCAAGTTTAATTAATTTGCTTGATGATAACTGTGCTTTAATATGATGTATTTTATATGTTGGTAGTAACCCACCTTACCAGCCTTTATTTAAATAGAATTGAATGATATTGGTAAATGGAAAGCTCTTGCTTTATTACAATGATTATTCACTTGTCCTGTATAACGCTAATTTCATCAGCTACAGTACGTCCAGATGATAGATGGCTACATTGTTAAAGGATATTACTGTATTAAACACATTCCAAATTTTCCTAGGTAAATATGTACAAATTGGGTGAACCACTCTATTAGCATTTACAATTTGTACTGTTTAATCATCCAATATTTGAACTTTACTGTAGCCACATTATGCAGTTTTACTTTTGTATTTGTAATAGGGAAAGAGTCACCATAGCACTTGTTTTGTTTCAGCTGTGGAGTTGATTTGTCGCAGCAGTGCATATATTAAGTAGTGATGTGCACCGGACATTTTTCGGGTTTTGTGTTTTGGTTTTGGATTCGGTTCCGCAGCCGTGTTTTGGATTCGGACGCGTTTTGGCAAAACCTCACTGAAAATTTTTCGTCGGATTCGGGTGTGTTTTGGATTCGGGTGTTTTTTACAAAAAACCCTAAAAAACTGCTTAAATCATAGAATTTGGGGGTCATTTTGATCCCATAGTATTATTAACCTCAATAACCATAATTTCCACTCATTTCCAGTCTATTCTGAACACCTCACAATATTATTTTTAGTCCTAAAATTTGCACCGAGGTCGCTGGATGGCTAAGCTAAGCGACACAAGTGGCCGACACAAACACCTGCCCATCTAGGAGTGGCACTGCAGTGTCAGGCAGGATGGCACTTCAAAAAAATAGTCCCTAAACAGAACATGATGCAAAGAAAAAAAGAGGCGCACCAAGGTCGCTGTGTGACTAAGCTAAGCGACACAAGTGGCCGACACAAACACCTGGCCCATCTAGGAGTGGCACTGCAGTGTCAGGCAGTATGGCACTTCAAAAAAATTGTCCCCAAACAGCACATGATGCAAAGAAAAAAAGAGGCGCACCAAGGTTGCTGTGTGACTAAGCTAATCGACACAAGTGGCCGACACAAACAACTGGCCCATCTAGGAGTGGCACTGCAGTGTCAGGCAGGATGGCACTTCAAAAAAATTGTCCCCAAACAGCACATGATGCAAAGAAAAATTAAAGAAAAAAGAGGTGCAAGATGGAATTGTCCTTGGGCCCTCCCACCCACCGTTATGTTGTATAAACAGGACATGCACACTTTAACGAACCCATCATTTCAGCGACAGGGTCTGCCACACGACTGTGACTGAAATGACTGGTTGGTTTGGGCCCCCACCAAAAAAAGAAGCAATCAATCTCTCCTTGCACAAACTGGCTCAACAGAGGCAAGATGTCCACCTCATCATCATCCTCCGATTCCTCACCCCTTTCACTGTGTACATCCCCCTCCTCACAGATTATTAATTCGACCCCACTGGAATCCACCATCTCAGGTCCCTGTGTACTTTGTGGAGGCAATTGCTGCTGGTGAATGTCTCCACGGAGGAATTGATTATAATTCATTTTGATGAACATCATCTTCTCCACATTTTCTGGAAGTAACCTCGTACGCCGATTGCTGACAAGGTGAGTGGCTGCACTAAACACTCTTTCGGAGTACACACTGGAGGGAGGGCAACTTAGGTAGAATAAAGCCAGTTTGTGCAAGGGCCTCCAAATTGCCTCTTTTTCCTGCCAGTATACGTACGGACTGTCTGACGTGCCTACTTGGATGCGGTCACTCATATAATCCTCCACCATTCTTTCAATGGTGAGAGAATCATATGAAGTGACAGTAGACGACATGTCAGTTATCGTTGGCAGGTCCTTCAGTCCGGACCAGATGTCAGCACTCGCTCCAGACTGCCCTGCATCACCGCCAGCGGGTGGGCTCGGAATTCTTAGCCTTTTCCTCGCACCCCCAGTTGCGGGAGAATGTGAAGGAGGAGATGTTGACGGGTCACGTTCCGCTTGACTTGACAATTTTCTCACCAGCAGGTCTTTGAACCTTTGCAGACTTGTGTCTGCCAGAAAGAGAGATACAACGTAGGTTTTAAATCTAGGATCGAGCACGGTGGCCAAAATGTAGTGCTCTGATTTCAACAGATTGACCACCCGTGAATCCTGTTTAAGCTAATTAAGGGCTCCATCCACAAGTCCCACATGCCTAGCGGAATCGCTCTGTTTTAGCTCCTCCTTCAATGTCTCCAGCTTCTTCTGCAAAAGCCTGATGAGGGGAATGACCTGACTCAGGCTGGCAGTGTCTGAACTGACTTCACGTGTGGCAAGTTCAAAGGGTTGCAGAACCTTGCACAACGTTGAAATCATTCTCCAATGCGCTTGAGTCAAGTGCATTCCCCCTCCTTTGCCTATATCATGGGCAGATGTATAGGCTTGAATGGCCTTTTGCTGCTCCTCCATCCTCTGAAGCATATAGATGGTTGAATTCCACCTCGTTACCACCTCTTGCTTCAGATGATGGCAGGGCAGGTTCAGGAATGTTTGGTGGTGCTCCAGTCTTCTGTACGCGGTGGCTGAATGCCGAAAGTGGCCCGCAATTCTTCGGGCCACCGACAGCATCTCTTGCACGCCCCTGTCGTTTTTTAAATTATTCTGCAGCATCAAATTCAATGTATGTGCAAAACATGGGACGTGCTGGAATTTGCCCAGATGTAATGCACGCACAATATTGCTGGCGTTGTCCGATGTCACAAATCCCCAGGAGAGTCCAATTGGGGTAAGCCATTCTGCGATGATCTTCCTCAGTTTCCGTAAGAGGTTGTCAGCTGTGTGCCTCTTCTGGAAAGCAGTGATACAAAGCGTAGCCTGCCTAGGAACGAGTTGGCGTTTGCGAGATGCTGCTACTGGTGCCGCCGCTGCTGTTCTTGCTGCGGGAGGCAATACATCTACCCAGTGGGCTGTCACAGTCATATAGTCCTGATTCTGCCCTGCTCCACTTGTCCACATGTCCGTGGTTAAGTGGACATTGGGTATAACTGCATTTTTTAGGACACTGGTGAGTCTTTTTCTGAGGTCTGTGTACATTTTCGGTATCGCCTGCCTAGAGAAATGGAACCTAGATGGTATTTGGTACCGGGGACACAGTACCTCAATCAAGTTTCTAGTTGCCTCTGAATTAACGGTGGATACCGGAAACCACGTTTCTCACCGCCCAGGCTGCCAAGGCCTGAGTTATCTGCTTTGCAGCAGGATGACTGCTGTGATATTTCATCTTCCTCGCAAAGGACTGTTGGACAGTCAATTGCTTACTGGAAGTAGTACAAGTGGTCTTCCGACTTCCCCTCCGGGATGACGATCGACTTCCAGCAGCTACAACAGCAGTGCCAGCAGCAGTAGGCGTTACACTCAAGGATGCATCGGAGGAATCCCAGGCAGGAGAGAACTCGTCAGACTTGCCAGTGACATGGCCTGCAGGACTATTGGCTTTCCTGGGTAAGGAGGAAATTGACACTGAGGGAGTTGGTGGTGTGGTTTGCAGGAGCTTGGTAACAAGAGGAAGGGATTCAGTGGTCAGTGGACTGCTTCCACTGTCACCCAAAGTTTTTGAACTTGTCACTGACTTATGATGAATGCGGTCCAGGTGACGTATAAGGGAGGATTTTCCGAGGTGGTTAACGTCCTTATCCCTACTTATTACAGCTTGACAAAGGCAACACACGGCTTGACACCTGTTGTCCGCATTTGTGTTGAAATAAATGCACACCGAAGAGCTGATTTTTTTTGTATTTTGACCAGGCATGTCAATGGCCATATTCGTCCCACGGACAACAGGTGTCTCCCCGGGTGCCTGACTTAAACAAACCACCTCACCATCAGAATCCTCCTTGTCAATTTCCTCCCCAGCGCCAGCAACACCCATATCCTCATCCTGGTGTACTTCAACAGTGACATCTTCAATTTGACTATCAGGAACTGGACTGCGGGTGCTCCTTCCAGCACTTGCAGGGGGCGTGCAAATGGTGGAAGGCGCAAGCTCTTCCCGTCCAGTGTTGGGAAGGTCAGGCATCGCAACCGACACAATTGGACTCTCCTTGGGTATTTGTGATTTAGAAGAACGCACAGTTCTTTGCTGTGCTTTTGCCAGCTTAAGTCTTTTCATTTTTCTAGCGAGAGGATGAGTGCTTCCATCCTCATGTGAAGCTGAACCACTAGCCATGAACATAGGCCAGGGCCTCAGCCGTTCCTTGCCACTCCGTGTCGTAAATGGCATATTGGCAAGTTTACGCTTCTCCTCAGACGCTTTTAATTTTGATTTTTGGGTCATTTTACTGAACTTTTGTTTTTTGGATTTTACATGCTCTCTACTATGACATTGGGCATCGGCCTTGGCAGACGACGTTGATGGCATTTCATCGTCTCAGCCATGACTAGTGGCAGCAGCTTCAGCACGAGGTGGAAGTGGATCTTGATCTTTCCCTATTTTAACCTCCAGATTTTTGTTCTCCATTTTTTTAATGTGTGGAATTATATGCCAGTAACTATCAATAGCAATGGCCTACTACTTTATATACTGCGCACAACTGAAATGCACCACAGGTATGGATGGATAGTATACTTGACGACACAGAGGTAGGTAGAGCAGTGGCCTTCCGTACCGTACTGCTATATATACTGGTGGTCACTGTCAGCAAACTGCAAAACTAAAATGCCCCACAGGTATAGAATGTAGATGGATATATACTTAATGACGACACAGAGGTAGATACAGCAGTGGCCTTCCGTACCGTACTGCTATATATAGTATACTGGTGGTCACTGTGTCAGCAAACTGCAAAACTAAAATGCACCACAGGTATAGAATGTAGATGGATAGTATACTTAATGACGACACAGAGGTAGGTACAGCAGTGGCCTTCCATACCGTACTGCTATATATAGTATACTGGTGGTCACTGTGTCAGCAAACTGCTAAACTAAAATGCACCACAGGTATAGAATGTAGATGGATAGTATACTTAATGACGACACAGAGGTAGGTACAGCAGTGGCCTTCCGTACCGTACTGCTATATATAGTATACTGGTGGTCACTGTGTCAGCAAACTGCAAAACTAAAAAACTAAAATGCACCACAGGTATAGAATGTAGATGGGTAGTATACTTAATGACGACACAGAGGTAGGTACAGCAGTGGCCTTCCGTACCGTACTGCTATATATAGTATACTGGTGGTCACTGTGTCAGCAAACTGCAAAACTAAAATGCACCACAGGTATAGAATGTAGATGGATAGTATACTTAATGACGACACAGAGGTAGGTACAGCAGTGGCCTTCCGTACCGTACTGCTCTATATAGTATACTGGTGGTCACTGTGTCAGCAAACTGCAAAACTAAAATGCACCACAGGTATAGAATGTAGATGGATAGTATACTTAATGACGACACAGAGGTAGGTACAGCAGTGGCCTTCCGTACCGTACTGCTATATATAGTATACTGGTGGTCACTGTGTCAGCAAACTGCAAAACTAAAATGCACCACAGGTATAGAATGTAGATGGATAGTATACTTAATGATGACACAGAGGTAGGCACAGCAGTGGCCTTCCGTACCGTACTGCTATATATAGTATACTGGTGGTCACTGTGTCAGCAAACTGCAAAACTAAAATGCACCACAGGTATAGAATGTAGATGGATAGCATTCTTAATGATGACACAGAGGTAGGTACAGCAGTGGCCTTCCGTACCGTACTGCTATAGATACTGGTGGTCACTGTGTCAGCAAACTGCACAACTGAAATGCACCACAGGTATAGAATCTAGATGGATAGTATACTTAATGACGACACAGAGGTAGGTACAGCAGTGGCAGAGGCGGAACTACCGGCAGGGCAAGCAGTGCGTTGCACTGGGGCCCGCCTCTGTCCAGGGGCCCAAGCACGTAATGAGTCAAACTGACTCATTACATGCCGCTGTGCGCTGCGGGCAACCGCTGCCCGCAGCGCACAGCCGCACACAGAGGAGAAGAGCAGCGGCACGGACGGGGGAAGGAGGAGGACGGAGGTGAAGGAGGGAGCCGCAGCAGCGCTTTGTTACTGGTGGAGGCGCTGCTGCTGCTGCCCCTCTGCTTCACTATAGGCTGTCTTCCGAGAACAGCCTATAGTGAAGCAGGGGGGTAGCAGCAGCAGCGCCTCCACCAATAACACAGCGCTGCTGCGGCTCCCTCCTCCACCTCGTCTACTGCCCGGGAATCGTCAAGCTGCACGAGGAGCCTGAGCCAGCGGAGAGGGTAAGTATGATTCTACTTTCTTTCTTTCTTTCTTTCT
Organism: Pseudophryne corroboree; assembly: GCF_028390025.1. Classification (NCBI taxonomy): domain Eukaryota; kingdom Metazoa; phylum Chordata; class Amphibia; order Anura; family Myobatrachidae; genus Pseudophryne; species Pseudophryne corroboree. The sequence goes on along the minus strand of NC_086446.1, from coordinate 195,008,114 downwards.
TTCTTTCTTTCTTTCTTTCTTTCTTTCTTTCTTTCTCTTTCTTTCTGTCTCTTTCTTTCTTTATTTCTTTCTGTCTCTTTCTTTCTTTATTTGTTGGGACTGCCTGCTGCTATGTGTAAAAATGGGGGACTGCCTACCGCAATGTGTAAAAAGGGTGGACTGCCTGCCGCTATGTGTAAAAATGGGGGACTGCCTGCCGCAATGTGTAAAAATGGGGAATCTGCCTGCCGCAATGTGTAAAAATGGGGAATCTGCCTGCCGCAATGTGTAAAAATGGGGAATCTGCCTGCCGCTATGTGTAAAAAGGGAGAATCTGCCTGCCGCTATGTGTAAAAATGGGGAATCTGCCTGCCGCAATGTGTAAAAACGGGGGACTGCCTGCCGCAACGTGTAAAAAGGGGGAATCTGCCTGCCGTAATGTGTAAAAATGGAGGACTGCCTGCCGCAATGTGTAAAAACGGGGGACTGCCTGCCGCAACGTGTAAAAAGGGGGAATCTGCCTGCCGCAATGTGTAAAAATGGGGGACTGCCTGCCGCAATGTGTAAAAATGGTGAATCTGCCTGCCGCAATGTGTAAAAAGGGGGGGACTGCCTGCCGCAATGTGTTAAAATGGGGAATCTGCCTGCCGCAATGTGTAAAAATGGGGAATCTGCCTGCCGCAATGTGTAAAAATGGGGAATCTGCCTGCCGCTATGTGTAAAAAGGGAGAATCTGCCTGCCGCTATGTGTAAAAATGGGGAATCTGCCTGCCGCAATGTGTAAAAACGGGGGACTGCCTGCCGCAACGTGTAAAAAGGGGGAATCTGCCTGCCGTAATGTGTAAAAATGGGGAATCTGCCTGCCGCTATGTGTAAAAAGGGAGAATCTGCCTGCCGCTATGTTTAAAAATGGGGAATCTGCCTGCCGCAATGTGTAAAAACGGGGGACTGCCTGCCGCAACGTGTAAAAAGGGGGAATCTGCCTGCCGTAATGTGTAAAAATGGAGGACTGCCTGCCGCAATGTGTAAAAACGGGGGACTGCCTGCCGCAACGTGTAAAAAGGGGGAATCTGCCTGCCGCAATGTGTAAAAATGGGGGACTGCCTGCCGCAATGTGTAAAAATGGTGAATCTGCCTGCCGCAATGTGTAAAAAGGGGGGACTGCCTGCCGCAATGTGTTAAAATGGGGAATCTGCCTGCCGCAATGTGTAAAAATGGGGAATCTGCCTGCCGCAATGTGTAAAAATGGGGAATCTGCCTGCCGCTATGTGTAAAAAGGGAGAATCTGCCTGCCGCTATGTGTAAAAATGGGGAATCTGCCTGCCGCAATGTGTAAAAACGGGGGACTGCCTGCCGCAACGTGTAAAAAGGGGGAATCTGCCTGCCGTAATGTGTAAAAATGGGGAATCTGCCTGCCGCTATGTGTAAAAAGGGAGAATCTGCCTGCCGCTATGTTTAAAAATGGGGAATCTGCCTGCCGCAATGTGTAAAAACGGGGGACTGCCTGCCGCAACGTGTAAAAAGGGGGAATCTGCCTGCCGTAATGTGTAAAAATGGGGAATCTGCCTGCCGCAATGTGTAAAAACGGGGGACTGCCTGCCGCAACGTGTAAAAAGGGGGAATCTGCCTGCCGTAATGTGTAACAAGGGCACGCTGTCTGCCGTAATGTGTAACAAGGGCACGCTGTCTGCCGTAATGTGTAACAAGGGCACGCTGTCTGCCGTAATGTGTAACAAGGGCACGCTGTCTGCCGCTATGTGTAAAAAGTGTACGTTGTCTGCCGTAATGTGTAAAAAGGGGACGCTGTCTGCCGTAATGTGTAAAAAGGGGACGCTGTCTGCCGTAATGTGTAAAAAGGGGGACGCTGTCTGCCGTTATGTGTAAAAAGTGTACGCTGTCTGCCGCTATGTTTAACAAGGGCACGCTGTCTGCCGTTATGTGTAAAAAGTGTACGCTGTCTGCCGTAATGTGTAAAAAGTGCACGCTGTCTGCCGCTATGTGTAACAAGGGCACGCTGTCTGCCGTTATGTGTAAAAAGGGGACGCTGTCTGCCGTAATGTATAAAAAGGGGGACGCTGTCTGCTGTAATGTGTAAAAAGGGGACGCTGTCTGCCGTAATGTGTAAAAAGAGGAATCTGTTCGCTGTAAGGTGTAAAAGGGTCTCTACCTGGTGTAGTGGTGCTACTGTGCGGCGTAATTTGAAGAATGGAGACTACTGTGCACCGTTTTAAGAATTGGTATTATTTTGTGGCCACACCCCTTCCCCGCGAAGCCACGCCACTATGTATTTTTGCACGCACCTAAGGCGCGCACTGCCCCTGTTTTGCATGCAGGGGTGGGGCTCCGATGACGTTTCTTGCACACAGTGCTAAAATGTCTAGTTACGGCACTGTTGCTAGGTATCCATTTCTCTGGCCCTGAGCAGGTCCCCCTCACCAGATCCTCTCAAGGGGTGAGGGGGTGGACTTGGATGGGATGGGGGGGGCCCAAAGCATTTTGTCGCACCTGGGCCCACCGCTTGCTAGTTCCGCCACTGAGCAGTGGCCTACTGTACCGTAATGCTATGTATTATATACTGGTGGTCACTGGTCAGCAAAACTCTGCACTGTACTCCTCCTATATAATATTATACTGGTGGTCCCCAGTCCCCACAATAAAGCAGCACACTGAGCACAGATATGGAGTGTTTTTCAGGCAGACAACGTATACTGGTGGTCACTGTCAGCAAAACTCTGCACTGTACTCCTGCTATATAATACAGCTGCTCCCCAGTGCCCACAATTAAGCAGTGTGAGCACCGATATATGCAGCACACTGAGCACAGATATGTAGCGTTTTTTTCAGGCAGAGAACGGATAACTGGTGGTCACTGATCAGCAAAACTCTGCACTGTACTCCTCCTATATTATACAGCTGCTCCCCAGCCCTCCCCACAATTAAGCAACAGTGCACAATCAAGTTCAACAATAACGGAGAGGACGCCAGCCACGTCCTCTCCCTAACATTTCCAATGCACGAGTGATAATGGCGGCGACGCGCGGCTGCTTATATAGAATCCGAATCTCGCGAGAATCCGACAGCGGGGTGATGACGTTCGGGCACGCTCGGGTTAACCGAGCCATACGGGAGAATCCGAGTATGGCTCGGACCCGTGTAAAAAGGGTGAAGTTCGGGGGGTGGTTCGGTTTCCGAGAAACGGAACACGCTCATCACTAATATTAAGCAAACATTGGAATAAAGGCCCTCATTCCGAGTTGTTCGCTCGTTCTTTTTCATCGCATCGCAGTGAAAATCCGCTTAGTACGCATGCGCAAAGTTCGCACTGCGACTGCGCCAAGTAACTTTACTATGAAGAAAGTATTTTTACTCACGGCTTTTTCTTCGCTCCGGCGATCGTAATGTGATTGACAGGAAATGGGTGTTACTGGGCGGAAACACGGCGTTTCAGGGGCGTGTGGCTGAAAACGCTACCGTTTCCGGAAAAAACGCAGGAGTGGCCGGAGAAACGGTGGGAGTGCCTGGGCGAACGCTGGGTGTGTTTGTGACGTCAACCAGGAACGACAAGCACTGAAATGATCGCACAGGCAGAGTAAGTCTGGAGCTACTCTGAAACTGCTAAGTAGTTAGTAATCGCAATATTGCGAATACATCGGTCGCAATTTTAAGATGCTAAGATTCACTCCCAGTAGGCGGCGGCTTAGCGTGTGTAACTCTGCTAAATTCGCCTTGCGACCGATCAACTCGGAATGAGGGCCAAAGTACATTTTGTTAATATATTGTTTGAATTACAGAAAGTAGCACATATTTGAAATATTCAGTTTGCACCAAGACACATAATATTATCCACTTATGTATTTAAGTAATGCTGTACACTACATATCAATGAACAGATGAAAAAAGATTACTTTCAGTTCATACTGTATATTGAAGAATATGTTGGATCTCTTATATAAGAATGCTAAACTATGAGATACCAAACGAATATCAAAATATTGTTTTCCTTATACTTGGGTCTATTCATGAAGCAGTCAAAAGTGTGGAGAAGTGAGCCAGTGGAGAAGTTGCTCATGGCGACCAATCAGCATTGAAGTAACATTTATAATTTGCATACTATAAAATGATTCAGAGCAGCTGATTGGTTGCCGTGGGCAACTTCTCCACTGGCTCACTTCTCCACTATTTTCACTGCTTCATGAATAGACCCCCTAATCTGCTAATAAAACATTTCAATATTGCTAATGTATACAATAATAGCAAAAATAATAAACAATATATTTCTATATGCAACTGGACCCTGGATCCTAGTTGGACAATAAACAATGGACAAAAAACTCTGTAACCTGACAAATGCTGTATAATGGAGACTAATATGAATGATAATGCAGAGTAAACGGGAGAAAGAGGAGAATACCAGAAACCTGCCACCTAAGCAAGGCAATACATTTTAGACCAAAACTGCGCTTAGAGGCCTCATAAAAAAAAAGTAATGACTGTGAGCTCTGTTAGTTAGCATTGCTTTGCCTGGGAAAGAGGTAAGGTTTGACGGCAATAGACACTAAGTAGTAGGATGTCTGAAACTGTATACCAAGGTATGCAGAGACTGATTAAGTGTGTCACTCATGAAATAAGGGTAAAATAAGTGATATGATGGACTTTCAGAGAGGAATGATTGTTGGTGCTCACAGCAGAAGAATGAGGAAATCGGCTGCACTGGTGAGTTGTTTGAAGGCAGCAATTTTTAAAGTGCACACAGATTATTGTAGATCAGCAGACAAAAAACTGCATCTGAGCATAAGGCCTATGATCATAAATGGATACTGGATGGTTGAGACAGAGAATGGGCAGATTTATCAAATCCCACAGATTGGCAACAGTGCATTAAATTATGGATAATCTGTATCATGTACCACTTCAGGTGGCCTCTCTATAACCAGTATGCCACACATTTCATTGTATGGACTACAGAAGCAGAAGGCTGTCAATACGCCATTGCTATCTGCTGCAAGCAAGGTGAAACACCTCCAGGTTGCCCAGGAACACAGGAATTTCACAATAAATGATTGGAAATGAGTAGTGTGGTCTCATGGATCATGTTTTAAATTAAACCATGCAGATGGTAGGGTGAGGACATGAAGGCAACAGCATGAAAGCATAGATCCTTCTTGCATTACAAAAGCAAGAAGAAGAAAGTACTTTCTTGGCAGGGCACTCACCTACCCTGTTATAGAAATTATGACTTTTCTGAAACTTAACATTTCTCTGACGTCCAAGTGGATGCTGGGCACTCCGTAAGGACCATGGGGAATAGCGGCTCCGCAGGAGACTGGGCACAAAAGTAAAGCTTTAGAACTACCTGGTGTGCACTGGCTCCTCCCCCTATGACCCTCCTCCAAGCCTCAGTTAGATTTTTGTGCCCGAACGAGAAGGGTGCACACTAGGTGGCTCTCCTGAGCTGCTTAGTGAAAAGTTTAGTTTTAGGTTTTTTATGTTCAGTGAGACCTGCTGGCAACAGGCTCACTGCATCGAGGGACTAAGGGGAGAAGAAGCGAACTCACCTGCGTGCAGAGTGGATTGCGCTTCTTAGGCTACTGGACATTAGCTCCAGAGGGACCGATCACAGGCCCAGCCATGGATAGGTCCCAGAGCCGCGCCGCCGGCCCCCTTACAGAGCCAGAAGACAGAAGAGGTCCGGAAAATCGGCGGCAGAAGACGTCCTGTCTTCAACAAGGTAGCGCACAGCACTGCAGCTGTGCGCCATTGCTCTCAGCACACTTCACACTCCGGTCACTGAGGGTGCAGGGCGCTGGGGGGGGGGCGCCCTGAGACGCAATAAAAACACCTTGGATGGCAAAAAATGCATCACATATAGCTCCTGGGCTATATGGATGAATTTAACCCCTGCCAGAATACACAGAAAAACGGGAGATAAGGCCGCCGAGAAGGGGGCGGAGCCTATCTCCTCAGCACACTGGCGCCATTTTCCCTCACAGCTCCGTTGGAGGGAAGCTCCCTGGCTCTCCCCTGCAGTCACTACACTACAGAAAGGGTTAAAAAAGAGAGGGGGGCACTAATTACGCGCAGTATTAAAAATACAGCAGCTATAAGGGGAAAAACACTTATATAAGGTTATCCCTGTATATATATAGCGCTCTGGTGTGTGCTGGCAAACTCTCCCTCTGTCTCCCCAAAGGGCTAGTGGGGTCCTGTCCTCTATCAGAGCATTCCCTGTGTGTGTGCTGTGTGTCAGTACGTTTGTGTCGACATGTATGAGGAGAAAAATGATGTGGAGACGGAGCAGATTGCCTGTAATAGTGATGTCACCCCCTAGGGGGTCGACACCTGAGTGGATGAACTGTTGGAAGGAATTACGTGACAGTGTCAGCTCTGTATAAAAGACAGTGGTTGACATGAGACAGCCGGCTACTCAGCTTGTGCCTGTCCAGACGTCTCATAGGCCGTCAGGGGCTCTAAAGCGCCCGTTACCTCAGATGGCAGATATAGACGCCGACACGGATACTGACTCCAGTGTCGACGGTGAAGAGACAAATGTGACTTCCAGTAGGGCCACATGTTACATGATTGAGGCAATGAAAAATGTTTTACACATTTCTGATAATACGGGTACCACCAAAAAGGGGTATTATGTTCGGTGAGGAAAAACTACCTGTAGTTTTCCTGAATCTGAGAAATTAAATGAGATGTGTGATGATGCGTGGGTTTCCCCCGATAACAACTGATAATTTCTAAAATGTTATTGGCATTATATCCTTTCCCGCCAGAGGTTAGGGTGCGTTGGGAAACACCCCCTAGGGTGGATAAAGCGCTCACACGCTTGTAAGGGCTCTACCCTCTCCTGAGATGGCCGCCCTTAAGGATCCTGCTGATAGAAAGCAGGAGGGTATCCTAAAATGTATTTACACACATACTGGTGTTATACTGCGACCAGCAATCGCCTCAGCCTGGATGTGCAGTGCTGGGTTGGCGTGGTCGGATTCCCTGACTGAAAATATTGATACCCTAGATAGGGACAGTATATTATTGCCTATAGAGCATTTAAAAGATGCATTTCTATATATGCGTGATGCACAGCAGAATATTTGCCGACTGGCATCAAGTCTAAGTGCGTTGTCCATTTCTGCCAGTAGAGGGTTATGGACACGACAGTGGTCAGGTGATGCGGATTCCAAACGGCATTTGAAAGTACTGCCTTATTAAGGGGAGGAGTAATTTGGGGTCGGTCTTTCAGACCTGGTTGCCACGGCAACAGCGGGGAAATCCACGTTTGTACCCCAGGTCGCCTCTCAACATAAGAAGACGCCGTATTATCAGGCGCAGTCTTTTCGTGGGCAAAAGGTTCCTCATTTGTGCCCCGTGACAGAGGGAGAGGAAAAAGGCTGCAGAAATCAGCCAGTTCCCAGGAACAGAAGCCCTCTCCCGCCTCTGCCAAGCCCTCAGTATGACGCTGGGGCTTTACAAGCAGAATCAGGCACGGTGGGGGCCCGTCTCAATGAATTTCAGCGCGCAGTGGGCTCACTCGCAAGTAGACCCCTGGATCCTTCAGGTGATATCTCAGGGGTACAAATTGGAATTCGAGACGTCTCCCCCTCGCCGTTTCCTAAAGTCGGCTTTACCGATGTCTCCTTCTGACAGGGAGGCAGTTTTGGAAGCCATTCACAAGCTGTATTCCCAGCAGGTGATAATCAAGGTACCCCTCCTGCAACAGGGAACGGGGTATTATTCCACACTGTTGTGGTACCGAAGCCGGACGGCTCGGTGAGACCGATTCTAAATCTAAAATCTTGAACACTTACATACGGAGGTTCAAATTCAAGATTGAGTCACTCAGAGCAGTGATTGCGAACCTGGAAGAAGGGGACTACATGATGTCTCGGGACATCAAGGATGCTTACCTTCATGTCCCAATTTACCCTTCTCACCAAGGGTACCTCAGGTTTATGGTACAGAACTGTCACTATCAGTTTCAGACGCTGCCGTATGGATGGTCCACGGCACCCCGGGTCTTTACCAAGGTAATGGCCGAAATGATGATACTCCTTCGAAGGAAGGGAATTTTAGTTATCCCTTACTTGGACGATTCCCTGATAAGGGTAAGATCCAGGGAACAGTTGGAGGTCGGTGTAGCACTATCTCAGGTAGTGTTGCGGCAGCACGATTGGATTCTCAATATTCCAAAATCGCAGCTGATTCCGACGACTCGTCGTCTGTTCCTAGGGATGATCCTGGACACAGTCCAGAAAAAGGTGTTTCTCCCGGAGGAGAAAGTCAGGGAGTTATCCGAGCTAGTCGGGAACCTCCTATAACCGAGCCAAGTCTCAGTACATCAATGAAAGGGTTCTGGGAAAAATGGTGGCTTCCTACGAAGCAATCCCATTCGGCAGATTCCACGCAAGAACTTTCCAGTGGGACCTGCTGGACAAATGGTCCGGGTCGCATCTTCAGATGCATCAGCGGATAACCCTGTCACCAAGCACAAGGGTGTCTCTCCTGTGGTGGTTGCAGAGTGCTCATCTTCTAGAGGGCCGCAGATTCGACATTCAGGACTGGGTCCTGGTGACCACGGATGCCAGCCTGCGAGGCTGGGGAGCAGTCACACAGGGAAGGAATTTCCAGAGCTTATGGTCAAGCCTGGAGACATCACTTCACATAAATATCCTGAAGCTAAGGGCCATTTACAATGCTCTAAGCTCAGCAAGACCTCTGCTTCAAGGTCACCCGGAGTTGATCCATTCGGACAACATCACGGCAGTCACCCACGTAAACAAACAGGGTGACACAAGAAGCAGGAGGGCAATGGCAGAAGCTGCAAGGATTCTTCGCTGGGCGGAAAATCATGTGATAGCACTGTCAGCAAGTGGGGACTTCACCCAGAAGTCTTCCACATGTTTATAAAACTCGACAAGTATTGCGCCGGGTCAAGGGACCCTCTGGTACAGTGGATGTACCAGTCAGTGTATGTGTTCCCTCATCTGCCTCTCATACCCAAGGTACTGAGAATTATAAGATGGAGAGGAGTAAGCACTATATTCGGGCTCCGGATTGGCCAAGAAGGACTTGGTAACCGGAACTTCAAGAGATGCTCACGGAGGATCCGTGGCCTCTACCTCTAAGAAGGGACCTGCTCCAGCAAGGACCCTGTCTGTTCCAAGACTTACCGCGACTGCGTTTGACGGCATGGCGGTTGAACGCCGGATCTTGAAGGAGAAAGGCATTCCGGATGAAGTCATTCCTATCCTGATCAAAGCCAGGAAAGATATAACCGCAAAACATTATCACCGCATTTGGCGAAAATATGTTGCGTGGTGCGAGGCCAGTAAGGCCCCGACGGAGGAATTTTCAACTAGGTCGATTCCTACATTTCCTGCAAACAGGAGTGTCTATGGGCCTGAAATGGGGGTCCATTAAGGTTCAAATTTCGGCCCTGTCAATTTTCTTCCAAAAAGAACTAGCTTCAGTCCCTGAAGTTCAGACGTTTGTGAAAGGGGTACTGTATATACAGCCTCCTTTTGTGCCTCCAGTGGCACCTTGGGATCTAAATGTAGTTTTTGGGTTCCAAAAGTCACATTGGTTTGAACCACTTAAATATGTGGAGTTAAAATATCTCACATGGAAAGTGGTCATGCTGTTGGCCCTGGCCTGGGCCAGGTGCGTGTCAGAATTGGCGGCTTTATCCTGTAAAAGCCCTCATCTGATTTTCCATTCGGACAGGGCGGAATTGAGGACTTGTCCTCAGTTTCTCCCTAAGGTGGTTTTCAGCATTTCACCTGAATCAACCTATTGTGGTGCCTGCGGCTACTAGGGACTTTGGAGGACTCCAAGTTGCTAGACGTTGTCAGGGCCCTGGAAAATAAGAATTTACTTACCGATAATTCTATTTCTCGGAGTCCGTAGTGGATGCTGGGGTTCCTGAAAGGACCATGGGGAATAGCGGCTCCGCAGGAGACAGGGCACAAAAGTAAAGCTTTTACAGGTCAGGTGGTGTGTACTGGCTCCTCCCCCTATGACCCTCCTCCAGACTCCAGTTAGGTACTGTGCCCGGACGAGCGTACACAATAAGGGAGGATTTTGAATCCCGGGTAAGACTCATACCAGCCACACCAATCACACCGTACAACTTGTGATCTAAACCCAGTTAACAGTATGATAACAGAGGAGCCTCTGAAAGATGGCTTCCTAAACAATAACCCGAATTAGTTAACAATAACTATGTACAAGTATTGCAGATAATCCGCACTTGGGATGGGCGCCCAGCATCCACTACGGACTCCGAGAAATAGAATTATCGGTAAGTAAATTCTTATTTTCTCTATCGTCCTAAGTGGATGCTGGGGTTCCTGAAAGGACCATGGGGATTATACCAAAGCTCCCAAACGGGCGGGAGAGTGCGGATGACTCTGCAGCACCGAATGAGAGAACTCCAGGTCCTCCTTTGCCAGGGTATCAAATTTGTAAAAATTTACAAACGTGTTCTCCCCTGACCACGTAGCTGCTCGGCAGAGTTGTAATGCCGAGACCCCTCGGGCAGCCGCCCAAGATGAGCCCACCTTCCTTGCGGAATGGGCCTTAACAGATTTAGGCTGTGGCAGGCCTGCCACAGAATGTACAAGTTGAATTTTGTTACAAATCCAACGAGCAATCGACTGCTTAGAAGCAGGTGCACCCAACTTGTTGGGTGCATACAGTATAAACAGCGAGTCAGATTTTCTGACTCCAGCCGTCCTTTAAATGTATATTTTTAAGGCTCTGACAACGTCCAACAACTTGGAGTCCTTCAAGTCGTCTGTAGCCGCAGGCACTACAATAGGCTGGTTCAGGTGAAACGCTGATACCACCTTAGGGAGAAAATGCGGACGCGTCCGCAGCTCTGCCCTATGTCGAATGGAAAATTAAATAAGGGCTTTTATAAAACAAAGCCGCCAGTTCAGATACTCTCCCGGCCGAAGCCAGGGCCAGTAACATAGTCACTTTCCATGTGAGATATTTCAAATCCACATTCTTTAGTGGTTCAAACCAATTGGATTTGAGGAAATCTAAAACTACATTTAGATCCCACGGTGCCACCTTAGGCACCACAGGAGGCTGTATATGCAGTACTCCTTTGATAAAAATCTGGACCTCAGGGACTGAGGCCAATTCTTTTTGGAAGAATATTGATAGGGCCGAAATTTGAACCTTAATAGATCCCAATTTGAGACCCATAGACAATCCTGATTGCAGGAAATGTAGGAAAACGACCCAGTTGAAATTCCTCCATCGGAGCACTCCGCTGCTCGCACCACGCAACATATTTTCGCCAAATACGGCGATAATGCTTCGCGGTGACTTCCTTCCTTGCCTTTATCAAGGTAGGAATGACTTCTTCTGGAATGCCTTTTCCTTTTAGGATCTGGCATTCAAACGCCATGCCGTCAAACGCAGCCGCGGTAATTCTTGAAAAAGACAAGTACCCTGCTGAAGCAGGTCCCTTCTCAGAAGTAGAGGCCACGGATCGTCCGTGACCATCTCTTGAAGTTCCGGGTACCAAGTCCTTCTTGGCCAATCCGGAGCCACTAGTCTTACTCCTCTTTGCCGTATAATCCTCAATACCTTTGGTATGAGAGGCAGAGGAGGAAACACATATACCGACTGGTACACCCAAGGTGTTACCAGCGCGTCCACAGCTATTGCCTGCGGATCTCTTGACCTGGCGCAATACCTGTCCAGTGTTTTGTTGAGGCGAGACGCCATCATGTCCACCATTGGTTTTACCCAACGGTTTAATAGCATGTGGAAAACTTCTGGATGAAGTCCCCACTCTCCCGGGTGAAGGTCGTGTCTGCTGAGGAAGTCTGCTTCCCAGTTGTCCACGCCCGGGATGAATACTGCTGACAGTGCTATCACGTGATTCTCCGCCCAGCGAAGGATCCTGGCAGCTTCTGCCATTGCCCTCCTGCTTCTTGTGCCGCCCTGTCTGTTTACATGGGCGACTGCCGTGATGTTGTCCGACTGGATCAACACCGGTCTTCCTTGAAGCAGAGGTTCCGCCTGGCTTAGAGCATTGTAGATTGCTCTTAGTTCCAGAATGCTTATGTGAAGAGACTTTTTCAGGCTCGACCACACTCCCTGGAAATTTCTTCCCTGTGTGACTGCTCCCCAGCCTCTCAGGCTGGCCTCCGTGGTCACCAGGATCCAATCCTGCATGCCGAATCTGCGGCCCTCCAATAGATGAGCCTCCTGCAACCACCACAGAAGGGATACCCTTGTCCTCGGCGACAGGGTTATCCGCAGGTGCATCTGAAGATGCGACCCTGACCATTTGTCCAACAGATCCCTTTGCATGGAATCTGCCGAAAGGGATTGCTTCGTAAGAAGCTACCATTTTTTTTTTTTTTTTTTTTTTTTTCCCAGGACTCTTGTGCATTGATGTACAGACACCTTTCCTGGTTTTAGGAGGTTCCTGACCAGGTCAGATAACTCCTTGGCTTTTTCTTCGGGAAGAAAAACCTTTTTCTGAACTGTGTCCAGAATCATCCCCAGGAACAGCAGACGAGTTGTCGGCATTAATTGGGATTTTGGAATATTCAGAATCCATCCGTGCTGCTTTAGCACCTCTTGAGATAGTGCTAAACCCATCTCTAGCTGTTCTCTGGACCTTGCCCTTATTAGGAGATCGTCCAAGTATGGGATAATTAATACGCCTTTTCTTCGAAGAAGAAATATTATCTCGGCCATTACCTTTGTAAAGACCCGAGGTGCCGTGGACAAACCAAACGGCAGCGTCTGAAACTGATAGTGACAGTTTTGTACAACGAACCTGAGGTACCCCTGGTGTGAGGGGTAATTGGAACGTGGAGATACGCATCCTTGATGTCCAAGGATACCATAAAGTCCCCTTCTTCCAGGTTCGCTATCACTGCTCTGAGTGACTCCATCTTGAACTTGGACTTCTTTATGTACAGGTTCAAGGACTTCAGATTTAGAATAGGCCTTACCGAGCCATCCGGCTTCGGTCCCACAAAAAGAGTGGAATAATACCCCTTCCCTTGTTGTAGAAGAGGTACCTTGACTATCACCTGCTGAGAATACAGCTTGTGAATGGCTTCCAAAACCGTCTCCCTTTCTGAGGGGGACGTTGGTAAAGCAGACTTCAGGAAACGGCGAGGTGGCTCTGTCTCTAATTTCAACCTGCACCCCTGAGATATTATCTGCAGGATCCAGGGATTTACCTGCGAGTGAGCCCACTGCGCGCTGTAATTCTTGAGACGACCGCCTACCGCCCCCGAGTCCGCTTGCGAAGCCCCAGCGTCATGCTGAGGCTTTTGTAGAAGCCGGGGAGGGCTTCTGTTCCTGGGAAGGAGCTGCCTGTTGCTGTCTCTTCCCTCGTCCTCTGCCTCGTGGCAGATATGAATAGCCCTTTGCTCTCTTATTTTTAAAGGAACGAAAGGGCTGCGTTGAAAGGTCGGTGCCTTTTTCAGTTGGGGAGTGACTTGAGGTAGAAAGGTGGATTTCCCGGCCGTAGCCGTGGCCACCAAATCCGATAGACCGACCCCAAATAACTCCTCTACGCATCGCCTGTCCCCTGTCGTGTCCATAAAGCTCTTCTGGCCGAAATGGACATAGCACTTACCCGTGATGCCAGTGTGCAGATATCTCTCTGTGCATCACGCATATAAAGAAATGCATCCTTTATTTGTTCTAACGACAGTAAAATATTGTCCCTGTCCAGGGTATCAATATTTTCGATCAGGGACTCTGACCAAACTACCCCAGCACTGCACATCCAGGCAGTCGCAGTAGCTGGTCGTAGTATAACACCTGCATGTGTGTATATACCTTTTTGGATATTTTCCATCCTCCTATCTGATGGATCTTTAAGTGCGGCCGTCTCAGGAGAGGGTAACGCCACTTGTTTTGATGAGCGTGTTAGCGCTTTGTCCACCCTAGGAGGTGTTTCCCAGCGCTCCCTAACCTCTGGCGGGAAAGGGTATAAAGCCAATAACTTCTTTGAAATTAGCAGTTTTTTATCGGGGCACCCCACGCTTCATCACACACGTCATTTAATTCTTCTGATTCGGTAAAAACTACTGGTAGTTTTTTCACACCCCACATAATACCCTGTTTAGTGGTACCTGTAGTATCAGCTAAATGTAACATCTCCTTTATTGCCAAAATCATATAACGTGTGGCCCTACTGGAAAATACGGTTGATTCGTCACCTTCACCACCGGAATCAGTGCCTGTGTCTGGGTCTGTGTCGACCGACTGAGGCAAGGGGCGTTTTACAGCCCCTGACGGTGTTTGAGGCGCCTGGACAGGCACTAATTGAGTGTCCGGCCGCCTCATGTCGGCAAACGACTGCTTAAGCGAGTTGACGCTATCCCGTAATTCCACAAATAAAGGCATCCATTCTGGTGTCGACCCCCTAGAAGGTGACATCCTCATATTTGGCAATTGCTCCGCCTCCACACCAATAACGTCCTCATACATGTCGACACACACGTACCGACACACAGCAGACACACAGGGAATGCTCTATACGAAGACAGGACCCACTAGCCCTTTGGGGAGACAGAGGGAGAGTCTGCCAGCACACACCAAAAAGCGCTATATATGACAGGGATAGCCTTATGATTAAGTGCTCCCTTATAGCTGCTTTTATATTAATATATTGCCATTTATTTTGCCCCCCTTCTCTGTTATACCCTGTTTCTGTAGTGCAGTGCAGGGGAGAGACCTGGGAGCCTTCCTGACCAGCGGAGCTGTGACAGAAAATGGCGCCGTGTGCTGAGGAGATAGGCCCCGCCCCTTTTCCGGCGGGCTCGTCTCCCGCTATTTAGTACATTTAGGCAGGGGTAAATATCTCCATATAGCCTCTGGGGCTATATGTGAGGTATTTTTAGCCTTTTTAAAGGTTTTCATTTGCCTCCCAGGGCGCCCCCCCCCCCAGCGCCCTGCACCCTCAGTGACTGCCGTGTGAAGTGTGCTGAGAGGAAAATGGCGCACAGCTGCAGTGCTGTGCGCTACCTTAAGAAGACTGCAGGAGTCTTCAGCCGCCGATTCTGGACCTCTTCTTGCTTCAGCATCTGTGAGGGGGCCGGCGGCGTGGCTCCGGTGACCATCCAGGCTGTACCTGTGATCGTCCCTCTGGAGCTTCATGTCCAGTAGCCAAGAAGCCAATCCATCCTGCACGCAGGTGAGTTCACTTCTTCTCCCCTCTGTCCCTCGTTGCAGTGATCCTGTTGCCAGCAGGAATCACTGTAAAATAAAAAACCTAAGCTAAACTCTCTAAGCAGCTCTTTATGAGAGCCACCTAGAATTGCACCCTTCTCGGCCGGGCACAAAAATCTAACTGGAGTCTGGAGGAGGGTCATAGGGGGAGGAGCCAGTACACACCACCTGACCTGTAAAAGCTTTACTTTTGTGCCCTGTCTCCTGCGGAGCCGCTATTCCCCATGGTCCTTTCAGGAACCCCAGCATCCACTTAGGACGATAGAGAAATATAGGTTTCCAGGACGGCTGGAGTCAGAAAATCTGACTCGTTGTTTATTCTGTATGCACCCAACAAGCTGGGTGCTCCAGCTTCTAAGCAGACTATTGCTCGTTGGATTTGTAGTACAATTCAGCTTGCACATTCTGTGGCAGGCCTGCCACAGACAAAATCTGTAAAAGCCCATTCCACAAGGAAGGTGGGCTCATCTTGGGCGGCTGCCCGAGGGGTCTCGGCTTTACAACTTTGCCGAGCAGCTACTTGGTCAGGAGCAAATACGTTTGTAAAATTCTACAAATTTGATACCCTGGCTGAGGAGGACCTGGAGTTCTCTCATTTGGTGCTGCAGAGTCATCCCCACTCTCCCGCCCGTTTGGGAGCTTTGGTATAATCCCCATGGTCCTTACGGAGTCCCCAGCATCCACTAGGACGTCAGAGAAAATAAGAATTTACTTACCGATAATTCTATTTCTCGTAGTCCGTAGTGGATGCTGGGCGCCCATCCCAAGTGCGGATTGTCTGCAATACTGGTACATAGTTATTGTTACCAAAAAAAAAATCGGGTTATTGCTGTAGTGAGCCATCTTTTCTAGAGGCTCCTCTGTTATCATGCTGTTAACTGGGTTTAGATCACAAGTTATATGGTGTGATTGGTGTGGCTGGTATGAGTCTTACCCGGGATTCAAAATCCTTCCTTATTGTGTACGCTCGTCCGGGTACAGTATCCTAACTGAGGCTTGGAGGAGGGTCATAGGGGGAGGAGCCAGTGCACACCAGGTAGTTCTAAAGCTTTACTTTTGTGCCCAGTCTCCTGCGGAGCCGCTATTCCCCATGGTCCTTACGGAGTGCCCAGCATCCACTACGGACTACGAGAAATAGAATTATCGGTAAGTAAATTCTTATTTTACTGATGAATGTTAAAATAATTTGAGATCAAAGAACAGGACAAAGGTAAAACCAACAACATTAAAAAGGGCATAGATCTTCGATTGCTCTTATTGGTTCACAAACAGTTTCACAACTAACTTGAGAGATGCAGTTGGTGTGTAATTAGCTGAGATTTTGTATTCCACTTGATCTTAGTTCACAGTATGTGCAGGGCCGGCCCAAGCTTAATATTTTTGGTAAGCAAATATTCATTTTGGCACCCGTTGATGGGATAAACTTTTTAAAGGGACAGCGCATGCCTAAGACGCGCGCTGTAAAAATAAGATTTTACTTACCGATAAATCTATTTCTCGTAGTCCGTAGTGGATGCTGGGACTCCGTAAGGACCATGGGGAATAGCGGCTCCGCAGGAGACAGGGCACAAAATAAAAGCTTAAGGATCAGGTGGTGTGCACTGGCTCCTCCCCCTATGACCCTCCTCCAAGCCTCAGTTAGGATACTGTGCCCGGACGAGCGTACACAATAAGGAAGGATTTTGAATCCCGGGTAAGACTCATACCAGCCACACCAATCACACCGTACAACTTGTGATCTGAACCCAGTTAACAGTATGATAAACGCAAGGAGCCTCTGAAAAGATGGCTCACAACAATAATAACCCGAATTTTTGTAACAATAACTATATACAAGTATTGCAGACAATCCGCACTAGGGATGGGCGCCCAGCATCCACTACGGACTACGAGAAATAGATTTATCGGTAAGTAAAATCTTATTTTCTCTGACGTCCTAGTGGATGCTGGGACTCCGTAAGGACCATGGGGATTATACCAAAGCTCCCAAACGGGCCGGAGAGTGCGGATGACTCTGCAGCACCGAATGAGAGAACTCCAGGTCCTCCTCAGCCAGGGTATCAAATTTGTAGAATTTAGCAAACGTGTTTGCCCCTGACCAAGTAGCTGCTCGGCAAAGTTGCAAAGCCGAGACCCCTCGGGCAGCCGCCCAAGATGAGCCCACTTTCCTTGTGGAATGGGCTTTTACTGATTTTGGCTGTGGCAATCCTGCCACAGAATGTGCAAGCTGAATTGTACTACAAATCCAACGAGCAATCGTCTGCTTAGAAGCAGGAGCACCCAGCTTGTTGGGTGCATACAGGATAAACAGCGAGTCAGATTTTCTGACTCCAGCCGTCCTGGAAACATATATTTTCAAGGCCCTGACAACGTCAAGCAACTTAGAGTCCTCTAAGTCCCTGGTAGCCGCAGGTACCACAATAGGTTGGTTCATGTGAAATGCAGAAACCACCTTAGGTAGAAATTGAGGACGAGTCCTCAATTCCGCCCTGTCAGAATGAAAAATTAAGTAAGGGCTTTTATATGATAAAGCCGCCAATTCTGACACACGCCTGGCTGAAGCCAAGGCTAACAGCATCGACACCTTCCATGTGAGATATTTTAAGTCCACAGTGGAAAGTGGTTCAAACCAATGTGACTTTAGAAAACTCAACACCACATTGAGATCCCAAGGTGCCACTGGAGGCACAAAAGGAGGCTGTATGTGCAGCACCCCTTTTACAAATGTCTGAACTTCAGGTACTGAAGCCAGTTCTTTCTGGAAGAAAATCGACAGGGCCGAAATTTGAACCTTAATGGACCCTAATTTTAGGCCCATAGACAGTCCTGTTTGCAGGAAATGAAGGAAACGACCCAGTTGAAATTCCTCTGTAGGGGCCTTCTTGGCCTCACACCACGCAACATATTTACGCCAAATGCGGTGATAATGTTTTGCGGTTACGTCCTTCCTGGCTTTGACCAGAGTAGGGATGACTTCTTCTGGAATGCCTTTTTCCCTCAGGATCCGGCGTTCAACCGCCATGCCGTCAAACGCAGCCGCGGTAAGTCTTGGAACAGACAAGGCCCCTGCAGTAGCAGGTCCTTTCTTAGAGGTAGAGGCCACGGTTCGTCCGTGAGCATCTCTTGAAGTTCCGGGTACCAAGTCCGTCTTGGCCAATCCGGAACCACGAGTATAGTTCTTACTCCTCTCCTTCTTATGATTCTCAGTACTTTTGGTATGAGAGGCAGAGGAGGGAACACATACACTGACTGGTACACCCACGGCGTTACCAGAGCGTCCACTGCTATTGCCTGAGGGTCCCTTGACCTGGCGCAATATCTGTCCAGTTTTTTGTTTAGACGTGACGCCATCATGTCCACCTTTGGTTTTTTCCAACGGTTTACAATCAGGTGGAAGACTTCTGGGTGAAGTCCCCACTCTCCCGGGTGAAGGTCGTGTCTGCTGAGGAAGTCTGCTTCCCAGTTGTCCACTCCCGGAATGAATACTGCTGACAGTGCTATCACATGATTTTCCGCCCAGCGAAGAATCCTTGCAGCTTCTGCCATTGCCCTCCTGCTTCTCGTGCCGCCCTGTCTGTTTACGTGGGCGACTGACGTGATGTTGTCCGATTGGATCAACACCGCCTGACCCTGAAGCAGAGGTTTTGCTTGACTTAGGGCATTGTAAATGGCCCTTAGTTCCAGAATGTTTATATGAAGAGACGTTTCCAAGCTTGACCACAGGCCCTGGAAATTCCTTCCCTGTGTGACTGCTCCCCAGCCTCTCAGGCTGGCATCCGTGGTTACCAGGATCCAATCCTGAATGCCAAATCTGCGGCCCTCTAGTAGATGAGCACTCTGCAGCCACCACAGGAGAGACACCCTTGTCCTTGGCGACAGGGTTATCCGCTGATGCATCTGCAGATGCGATCCGGACCATTTGTCCAGTAGATCCCACTGAAATGTTCTTGCATGGAATCTTCCGAATGGAATCGCTTCGTAAGAAGCCACCATTTTCCCCAGGACCCTCGTGCACTGATGCACTGAGACCTGTCCTGGTTTTAGGAGGTTCCTGACTAGCTCGGATAACTCCCTGGCCTTCTCCTCCGGGAGAAACACCTTCTTCTGGACTGTGTCCAGAATCATTCCTAGGAACAGTAGACGTGTCGTTGGAATCAGCTGCGATTTTGGAATATTTAGAATCCACCCGTGCTGACGTAACACTACCTGAGATAGTGCTACTCCGACTTCTAACTGTTCCCTGGATCTTGCCCTTATCAGGAGATCGTCCAAGTAAGGGATAATTAAAATGCCTTTTCTTCGTAGAAGAATCATCATTTCGGCCATTACCTTGGTAAAGACCCGAGGTGCCGTGGACAATCCAAACGGCAGCGTCTGAAACTGATAATGACAGTTTTGTACTACAAACCTGAGGTACCCTTGGTGAGAAGGGTATATCGGGACGTGGAGATAAGCATCTTTGATGTCCAGAGACACCATATAGTCCCCTTCTTCCAGGTTTGCTATCACTGCTCTGAGTGACTCCATCTTGAATTTGAACCTTTTTATGTAAGTGTTCAAGGATTTCAGATTTAAAATTGGTCTCACCGAGCCGTCCGGCTTCGGTACCACAAACAGCGTGGAATAATACCCCTTTCCTTGTTGCAGGAGGGGTACCTTGATTATCACCTGCTGGGAATACAGCTTGTGAATGGCTTCCAAAACTGCCTCCCTGTCGGAGGGAGACTTTGGTAAAGCAGACTTCAGGAAACGACGAGGGGGAAACGCCTCGAATTCCAGTTTGTACCCCTGCAATACTACCTGTAGAATCCAGGGATCCACTTGCGAGTGAGCCCACTGCGCGTTGAAATTCTTGAGACGGGCCCCCACCATATCTGAGTCTGCTTGTAAAGCCCCAGCGTCATGCTGAAGGCTTGGCAGAAGCAGGGGAGGGCTTCTGCTCCTGTGAAGCGGCTGCATGGTGCAGTCTTTTTCCTCTTCCTCTGCCCCGGGGCAGAAAAGAGTGGCCTTTTGCTCGCTTGTACTTATGGGAACGAAAGGACTGAGTTTGAAAAGACGGTGTCTTTTTCTGCTGATGTGGAGTGACCTGGGGTAAAAAGGTGGATTTTCCAGCCGTTGCCGTGGCCACCAGGTCCGATAGACCAGCCCCAAATAACTCCTCCCCTTTATACGGCAATACTTCCATGTGCCGTTTGGAATCCGCATCCCCTGACCACTGTCGCGTCCATAACGCTCTTCTGGCAGAGATGGACATAGCACTTATTCTTGATGCCAGGGTGCAAATATCCCTCTGTGCATCACGCATATATAGTAATGCATCCTTTAAATGTTCTATAGTTAACAAAATATTGTCCCTATCCAGGGTATCAATATTCTCGGTCAGGGAATCCGACCATGCGACTCCAGCACTGCACATCCAGGCTGAGGCGATTGCTGGTCGCAGTATAACACCAGTATGTGTGTATATACTTTTTAGGATATTTTCCAGCCTTCTATCAGCTGGTTCTTTGAGGGTAGCCGTATCAGGAGACGGTAACGCTACTTGTTTTGATAAACGTGTGAGCGCCTTATCTACCCTAGGGGGTGTTTCCCAACGCGCCCTAACCTCTGGCGGGAAAGGATATAATGCTAATAATTTTTTAGAAATTAGCTGTTTTTTATCGGGGGAAACCCACGCTTTTTCACACACCTCATTTATTTCCTCTGACTCAGGAAAAAATATTGGTAGTTTTTTCTCACCCCACATAATACCCTTCTTTGTGGTACTTGTAGTGTCAGAAAGGTTCAATGCCTCTTTCATTGCCGTGATCATGTAACGTGTGGCCCTACTGGACATTACGTTTGTCTCGTCACCGTCGACACTAGACTCAGTATCTGTGTCAGGGTCTGTGTCGACCCACTGAGGTAACGGGCGTTTTAGCGCCCCTGACGGTGTCTGAGACGCCTGGACAGGCACTAATTGATTTGCCGGCTGTCTCATGTCGTCAACAGTTTTTTGCAAATTGCTGACATTATCACTTAATTGTTTAAAAACAATCATCCAGTCAGGTGTCGACTCCCTAGGGGGTGACATCACCAACACAGGCAACTGCTCCGCCTCCACATAATTTTCCTCCTCATACATGTCGACACACGCGTACCGACACACAGCACACACACCGGGAATGCTCTGATAGAGGACAGGACCCCACTTAGCCCTTTGGAGAGACAGAGGGAGAGTCTGCCAGCACACACCCAGCGCTATATATATATATATACAGGGATAACCTTATATAAGTGTTATTCCCTTATAGCTGCTGTTATTATCGTTATTTGCTGCCAAAAATGCCCCCCCCCTTCTCTTTTTTACCCTGATTCTGAAGCAGGACTGCAGGGGAGAGTCAGGGAGCCGTCCTTCCAGCGGAGCTGTGAGGGAAAATGGCGCTTGTGTGCTGAGGAGATAGGCTCCGCCCCTTCACGACGTCCTTATCTCCCGCTTTTTTGTGTAAAATGGCAGGGGATTAAAATACATCCATATAGCCCAGGAGCTATATGTGATGTATTCTGTTTTGCCACCTAAGGTATTCTGTTATATTGCGTCTCAGGGCGCTCCCCCCCCAGCGCCCTGCACCCTCAGTGACCGGAGTGTGAAGTGTGCTGAGAGCAATGGCGCACAGCTGCGGTGCTGTGCGCTACCTTAGTCTGAAGACAGGATGTCTTCTGCCGCCGATTTCACCGGACCTCTTCGTCTCTTCTGGCTCTGTAAGGGGGACGGCGGCGCGGCTCCGGTGACCCATCCAGGCTGAACCTGTGATCGTCCCTCTGGAGCTAGTGTCCAGTAGCCTAAGAAACCCGATCCACTCTGCACTCAGGTGAGTCCGTTTCTTCTCCCCTTAGTCCCACGATGCAGTGAGCCTGTTGCCAGCAGGACTCACTGAAAATAAAAAAACCTAACTAAACTTTTATTCTAAGCAGCTCAGGAGAGCCACCTAGATTGCACCCTTCTCGGCCGGGCACAAAAATCTAACTGAGGCTTGGAGGAGGGTCATAGGGGGAGGAGCCAGTGCACACCACCTGATCCTTAAGCTTTTATTTTGTGCCCTGTCTCCTGCGGAGCCGCTATTCCCCATGGTCCTTACGGAGTCCCAGCATCCACTAGGACGTCAGAGAAAAAGGGTGTGGTCTCACAAGGAAAGGGAGAGGCCACACAATGGTACCCCCAAGGGTACATTGCAGTGGTGCAAGTAAAAAAAAGTCTTATAGGTACTGTGCTTTGGCACGTGCGTCAAAAAAATGGGTATGGCCAAATGCCACATGGGGCGTGGCCAATGAAAATGGGGGTGTTATACACATGGGGAGGCCATATACACATATTCCCCCACAGTGCCAGATACACCTCCACCATGCCAGATATGGTCCTACAGTGCCAGATGCACAAATGCCCCACAGTGCCAGATGCACAAATGCCCCCACTGTGCCAGATACACATATGCCAGATATGCCCCCACAGTGCCAGATACACATATGCCCCCACAGTGCCAGATATGCCCAAACACTCCAGATATGCCCCCACTTTGCCAGATACACATGCCCCCAGAGTGCCGGATATGCTCCCAGAGTGCCAGACACACATGCCCCCAGAGTGCCAGATATTCCCCAGCAGTGCAACTCATCGTTATTGCTGCTGCCTGGGGCTGGCACTATCTTTTGCTGCTGGGGAGAGGAGAGCGCAATACGCGCTGGAGAGGCAGGGGTGACAGGAACACCGTAATGTCACAGTCCTATACTCATTATTCTGACCCAGCAGCACAAAGGGGGTAAATTCCTAGCAGGCACCCAGAGGCAAAATAGAGTTGCCCCCACCTGTGTAGAAACTACTGTACACTCCCATGCAGCACTTGTAACAACTACACTGCCATTTAGTACACAAACAAGCACAAATCTATTCTTACCAAGAGAAGACATTCAGCAGCAGCTCCTCAGTCACGATGTGTCATCTATAGGGGGTGGAGTTTGTAATGATTGACAGGCTGGCACTCCAAGCCAAAGTAAGGACCCCAGGAGAGGGCAGGGGTGGCTACCACACTGCCTGTGTGTGCCACAACTGTGATGCTAACAGGCTCAGCAGCTCAGAGTGAATCATTGGTGCGCAGTGTCTGAGGAGGTCTTAAGTGTAATAAGGACTGCATCCATCCATCCTCTTGTGCCCAGGTAACAGTAAACATCAGAGAGAGCATGTCTGCACTATGTTCCAGCCATTCCTCCTCACTGGCCTGTAGATGGGGTGGTCTTCAGTATGCCAACTGATGGGATCCCGACGCACAGTATACCGGCGCCGGCATCCCGACAGCCGGCATACCGACACTTATTCTCCCTCGTGGGGGTCCACGACCCCCCTGGAGGGAGAATAAAATAGCGTGGCGCGCTTAGCGCTCCACCGTGCCCGTAGCGTGGCGAGCGCAGCGAGCCCGCAAGGGTCTCATTTGCACTCGCCACACTGTCGGTAAGCCGGCGGTCGGGCTCCCGGCGCCGGTATGCTGGTCGCCGGGAGCCCG
Organism: Pseudophryne corroboree; assembly: GCF_028390025.1. Taxonomy (NCBI): domain Eukaryota; kingdom Metazoa; phylum Chordata; class Amphibia; order Anura; family Myobatrachidae; genus Pseudophryne; species Pseudophryne corroboree. The sequence goes on along the minus strand of NC_086446.1, from coordinate 194,984,376 downwards.
ACCGCCGGCATATCGTAGTGAACCCTGCAGATGCACCCTCGACCTAGGCAGCTTGTCCGGCCAGTGTGTGTGTGTGTGTGTACATAGGCCCTCATTCCGAGTTGTTCGCTCGGTAAAAATCTTCGCATCGCAGCGATTTTCCGCTTAATGCGCATGCGCAATGTCCGCACTGCGACTGCGCCAAGTAAATTTGCTATGTAGTTAGGATTTTTACTCACGGCTTTTTCATCGTTCTGGCGATCGTAATGTGATTGACAGGAAATGGGTGTTACTGGGCGGAAACAGGCCGTTTTATGGGCGTGTGGGAAAAAACGCTACCGTTTCCGGAAAAAACGCAGGAGTGGCCGGAGAAACGGGGGAGTGTCTGGGCGAACGCTGGGTGTGTTTGTGACGTCAAACCAGGAACGACAAGCACTGAACTGATCGCAGATGCCGAGTAAGTCTGAAGCTACTCAGAAACTGCTACGAGGTGTGTAATCGCAATATTGCGAATACATCGTTCGCAATTTTAAGATGCTAAGATTCACTCCCAGTAGGCGGCGGCTTAGCATGAGCAAATCTGCTAAAATCCGCTTGCGAGCGAACAACTCGGAATGAGGGCCCTAGAGCCCGTGCAGGCTGACTCTCTCCTATGTGCATCTAGACTACAGGGCAAGTTGCCTAGCAGCAAATTTGGCCCTAATAAAATGACAGAGCAGCTGGTGCTGCAGTTTCTACCAGCACCGCCATCAGAGTCCCGGCGGTGACCTCACCGCACTTGTTCCTCCAACTGGCCCAGCTCCTCAATGACAGCTGCTCAGTGCTGCAAGGAGCAGCACAAAGGCATCCCCGTATACAGGAAGCATTACATAGCTTCCGTTTAGGTTGGTGGGTGGTCAGGCTGCTGGTGCCCCCCTCACTATAGCGCCTTACTCAGCCGCGTAGTCGGCGTAATGGTTGGGCCGGCCCTGAGTATGTGGAAATATTGGCATGTTCCATAGGCAAGAGGTCAGTTGTGTTTTGTGTGACAGAGAGGTGATATCTCTATTCACCGTGTCTAATTCCTTCAGTGTGTGATCATTAAATGCTCTTCTAGATTGTTACACTGATACTATTTGTACTGGCCATATATGATCAGTGGTAACAGTGTATTGTTGGAGTTACTTGTCAGCAGACGCTGCTCAATTGCAGGGGAGGAAGGGGAGGAAGATATAACGTGCAGAGAGAGTTAGATTTGGGTGGGTTGTTTTTTTTCTGTGCAGTGTAAATACTGCCCGCTTTATTTTTACACTGTAATTTAGATTTCAGTTTGAACACACCACACCCAAATCTAACTCTCTCTGCACATGTTATATCTGCCCCACCTGCAGTGCACATGGTTTTGATCATTAGCAAACAAATTTGCTGCTGCAATCACATCTGAATTAGGCCCCAAACCAGTTAAACCACTGGGCCCTCACTGGGCCCCTACATCAGACCTGGGTCCAGGTAGTTAGTACCCTCTCCCCCCCCCCCCCCCCCCCCTCTCAGCACCACTGCATGGGAGTGTCTAGGCACTAAGATTTGTGTGGACAGTTAGCAGAATCCATGCATAGAAGAATTCAAGTCATATTAAGGGCAACAGGGGCCCAAGAAAAGTACTGACCCAGTGGTAATAATATTTTTGCTACTCAGTGTATGACTGTTAATCTGACAATGGTGCTATTTCTGTATATAATATAGTACTGACAATGGGTATATGTCTCATACTATAAAAAACTGTAGATATTGTACAGTTGGGATAATACATAACAGTCAATGACCTTATCACTATGTTATGTACTGTGCAATACATGGATGAGACTATAATTATTTATCTTTCAGTATAGAGAACATTCGAAATCAGATGTATTTCTAAATAACACTGGTCAGGTCTGCTCATATTGGAGGGGGCACAATTTAAAAAAAAATGTTATTCCTAATGGATTTTTTTAAATTAAATTGCACTGTGTCCAGTGACCAAGCTCAGTCACACAACTGAATTGCTTCCCGGTGGAGGCAAAGAGAGGCAGACAGGAAGAGTTCAAGGACATTCTCATGCCTTTGTTAAGGGTCAGGCCATGGGACCGCACACAAATGAACTGCTTTCATAAGTCTAAGCCAGTGGAACCTGTGACATTTGAAAATAGCTTTACCTTTTCGTTGGGCAGCAGTAAGAATGCAACAGATTATGTCTGAGCACAGAGATACTGAAATAGGAATGGAATGGTGGATTCATGCAACTAGAGCTGTTGTTCTCTCCAGTTTCCAGCAGAAAAAGTGCCCCATGGGAATAACCCTGCAATAAAAATTGAGCAGTCCCAAAGGAGACTGCAACTGTCACAAAGGACACTTTCTGATATGCACAAAACCAGGAAACTACAGTAGATCCTTAACTATCCACCTTATCCCCAGGATAGTGGCAATGCCCCTCTTGAGAGATTGGCACACCAAAATTGTGGAACATTGACTGCAACAAAAATGAGCATCAGAATGTGTCCAACAGCAGGAGGCCTAACAAGTAGGAAATCATTCAGATAGTGTGCAACAGTCAGTTTGTACTCATCACTCCTTTTGAAAAGCTGCAGCTGCAGCACATGCAGCGAAATGCATCAGAAGAACCTGCACAACCACCAACAGGACCTTTTTGTTCATCCACTCAGTGTATGGACACCTACTGTGGACCATTGCACACCTATAACTGGAACATGGACATTCTGGTATTCCTTATATTTACCTGCTAAGTCCAAGTGTGGATACCGTCCAATTAATGAGGACCTTTTATTATAGGACATCACTGATTCATAAAGCAGCAATCTTCCTCTAGTGGTCTATTGGCAAACATCAGGTTTATGGGCTAAGCCCCATTAAAGGGAAGGTAACATTCCAGTACTGTCCAGACGAACTTTGTCCAGTTTACCATAAGTGAGACCAACACCATTTTGTGCATTTAAGTCTTGATTGGTGTGGTTATTGGATCAGAACATTTTATGTAATGTTGTAATTCTAACCAATTGCATTAACTTTTTAATGTATTTTTGTATTTTTATTACATTTTTGCATTATTATTGACAATCCCAGGGTTTAATTATGTACTGTCATTAAGCGCTGCTGTATATGTTTACATATTTTCCATTCAATATCACATTAGGAATTGACTCTTCCTATTTTTAGCAGCAGCATTAGAAACACAACCCAAGAAGTGCACATTCCCTACTTTTGTTTGGTTTCCTAAGTTTTTCCACTAATGCAGAAAAGACTGGAAATATTGGAAAAAGGCACAAAATATGGAGCACACCATGGGTAAACATTTGTCAATGATATAGCCATCAGTACGTTTGACAACTTTCAATCTTGCACAAAAAGGCCTCTAATCCATATACAGATGGAGCCATCTTCATCTTTGCCTTTAATAGGATTAATTGAGCCAGGGTAGTCGGACTTAGTCCTCTGCTGTAATTACTTAATCCCCTGCTGTATTGTTCTCTCTGTATTGTATTGCAGATTCGAACAATAGATGAAAGTATTATGCTAATAAACCATGGTGCACCTAGGTGCAGCAGAGAAGCCAAGATGAATGTGGCTCCATCTGTACCTCCAGCAAAAGCAAACCTCCTCAAAAGACTGATAGGAGACCATATTCTTGAACACCCAGTCTGGATATGATAGGTATGAGACAATGATGAATTATCCTGTGATTACCCCCTTGTAATAATAATAATAATAATAATAATAATCATATTTATAAAGCACTTTTCTCCTAATAGAACTCAAAGTAACATCAAGTTCATCAACAAGGGTTCAGCCCATACATCTACCAGGATCTGGAAATCTAAACCTCGAATCCCCACTGAAAAACAGTGTAAACACTATAAGGGTACCACTCCAACCATTTGGCCATGGGCCTCAATTAAATGGGAGCTGCCTTTCTACTTACAGCTGACCCAATGGGCTGGGTACCAAAGAGGTTGGGAGAATCTTTTGCTGTGTGCATGCCTGCTCAGCATAGGAAGACGTGTTTAAAGGGACTGAGATCCCTTAATACACTGGCCATTATTAAACAAGTATTGCTTAACCCTCAGCTTTATCAAGGACATTAATGCCCAGGCCCTGTAATCTGACCAGGAATTTGTCTTTCCACCAGACTATCAGGCAATCACTTCCATATCCTTACACTCAAATTCAATCTCCAGAAAGAACAACGGGTCATCTGGTTCTTATGGGCGATTTCAACTTAGTGTTGGATGAAAAACTTGATAAGTCTCTGATCGCTCGTGGCTCAGTTTCAGGTCGAGTGGTTTACGCAAATTTCTTGCAGAGTTTGATCTTTATGATGTGTGGCAGATTCACTCCCCATTGGTTAAAGACTATGGACTATGGCAGATTCACAACCCATTGGTTAAAGACTATGGACTATAGCGGATTCACTCCCCATTGGTTAAAGACTTTTTTTCATGCACAGAATTTTTATTCTTGTATAGATCCGATTTTGCATGATGAGTGTGTTTTATCTATGAAGATAGTTTATGTGCATTAGCTAGATGAGGTAGTGTACCTTTAAGAATCTGGCTGCACAGATGAACATGTGATCAGGAAGTAGAAGAAGGAGAAGGAGAGCAGCCATGTGGATTTGATGTCTATCTGTAACCATGCAAGTATTACTTACCAATAAGACATACCCTCCAACATGACCCGCCCCACTAGGTACAAAATGCTCTGTTTCTGGATTTCCCTCTTAATTTATTATTGCCATCACCTGTGAAGAAACAGCTTTCCTATCATTCAACTAGTTCAACACAGGTGATGGAAATCATAAATTAAGAGGGAAGTCCAGAAACAGAGCATTTTGTACCTAGTGGGGCGGGTCATGTTGGAGGGTCTGATAAGAAACAAAATACATAATCTTCATACTGCATGATTCATTGAAATAAAGAGATGTACCTAAGGATATAACAACTGGCGACGAGGACAAACTTTTAATTACTTACACTCAGCTACTGTACAGTCCTCTTTGTCACCATGGCTGACATGTTAGCATTAATCCCTCAGTTTCTGCATACTGATGCCCCTCATGCAGCAGAGTTATGGAGAAAATGGCTTGCTCAGTTTGATCACTATATTGAAGCTATGGGGATAACTTCTGATAGCAAAAAGAAAAGCATGCTTCTTATCAGTGCTGGCTCCAAGATTTATGAACTGTATGATACTTTGCCAGAGGCAGACACCAGGGATTATAACAAATGCAGGGACTCTCTGACTGCCTATTTTGCTCCAAAATGCACATTCAAAATACATGTTCAGGACACCTATGCAACTGCAAACTGAATCTGTTGATGCATACATTACTAGATTACGGATTCTTGCCAAAACTTGTCAGTTCCATGATGTAGAGGATGAAATTAAGCAGCAGCTAATCGCATTTGGCACATGTAGAAAGTTGCGCAGACCAGGGACGTGCAGTCAGGGGAGGCAGGGGAGGCAGTGCCTCCCCTGTCAGTAATGTGTAAAATAAAACAAAGAAGATACTTATGACACTTGTTCTGTGTCATAAGTATCTGGTTTACTCTTTATATTATTGTAATTATTGTTACCATCTATGAAACAGTATTATATGTGCTTTGGAGGCACCGCTGTAGGTGCCTCCCGCAGTCTATGTGAAAGGACCGGAAGAGGGGGGCGGGGCCAAGCGTTGGACAGTGAAAGCCCATTCAGAAAAGCAGCAGAAGCGGCACCTAATAGCAGTGCCGCTTTGACAGGGGTGTGCTTTCAGCTCATATGAAAGCACACCCCTGTCAATGTGATTGGGCAGTGGGCAGGGCTTCGGAAACGGTCTCCGACAGTGACTCCAGAATCTGTGTCATCTCATCTGTGTCGGTAGCGTCTAGTTTCCTTCCCCCCCTTTCCCCGTGTGTCTCCTACTGATCCTGCAGCCAGTGGGATCAGGTCACTGCATCCCCCCCACTCACGTTTGCCGCCGATCAGTATCGTCGTCCCCCCGCAGGCACCAGGTCGGTATGAGGATGACAGCTGCTGCGTTGATGGGACTGAGAAGCGGGACACGGCGGGAGCTCTGCTCACACTTGCTCCGGCTATCTGTCTTAGCGATGCGGCTCCTGTGTGAGGCTGTCACACAGGAGCCGCGGCGCTAAGACAGACAGCCCCCCCCCCCCCTGTCCACACCCACAGCAGGGGCACACAGCCCCCCCATCCACACCCACAGCAGGGACACACATCACCCCCATCCACACCCACAGCAGGGGCACACAGCCCCCCCATCCACACCCACAGCAGGGACACACATCACCCCCATCCACATGCACAGCAGGGACACACATCACCCCCATCCACACCCACAGCAGGGGCACACAGCCCCCCCATCCACACCCACTGCAGGGACACACATCACCCCCATCCACACGGACAGCAGGGACACACATCACCCCCATCCACACCCACAGCAGGGGCACACAGCCCCCCCATCCACACACACAGCAGGGACACACATCACCCCCATCCACACCCACAGCAGGGGCACACAGCCCCCCCATCCACACACACAGCAGGGACACACAGCCCCCCCATCCACACCCACAGCAGGGGCACACAGCCCCCCCATCCACACCCACAGCAGGGACACACATCACCCCCATCCACACGCACAGCAGGTACACACATCACCCCCATCCACACCCACAGCAGGGGCACACAGCCCCCCCCATCCACACACACAGCAGGGACACGCATCACCCCCATCCACACCCACAGCTGGGGCACACATCACCCCCATCCACACGCACAGCAGGGACACACATCACCCCCATCCACACCCACAGCAGGGGCACACAGCCCCCCCATCCACACGCACAGCAGGGACACACATCACCCCCATCCACACCCACAGCTGGGGCACACATCACCCCCCATCCACACGCACAGCAGGGACACACATCACCCCCATCCACACCCACAGCAGGGGCACACAGCCCCCCCATCCACACGCACAGCAGGGACACACATCACCCCCATCCACACCCACAGCTGGGGCACACATCACCCCCCACACACACATACAGCAGGAGCTCCTGTGCACATACTGTACAACAGAGACAAAGCACTCCCCCCCCCCCCCCAAACTCACCTGTGCACATACGCACAGCAGGGGCACACAGCTCTAACACTGCCAGCATGGGGTCCGTCATCTCACAGTGAGAAGGGAGACAGGGCGGCCACTGCGGATTGAGAGGGGAGCGGTGACTCACTTACATCAATTGGCAAGAGCATAGAATGTTGGATCAGCCAGGTGCTTCCAGCATGTGGACAGACATTGATAATCTGCGGGCAGCGGGGCACATCCTCCTGGAGGGAGGGAGTCACGTCTTCAGAGGTGAGTCACGATGGCGGCGGGAGTAGTGTGTCCGCGATGATATACCACTCTTCTAGTGACGGTCACTCCCCCATTGTGACTGTAAGGCTGTTTAGCTGCGCTCAGCGCCAGGAGCAGGAGTCCCGCCCTCCATGTGTAGGGTAGCGCAGAGCACCACTCCCCTCTATGCAGCTGTGGAGTACTCCAGTTTAAATAGCGGAGTGTGGGGGCCCTTAATGTGTGGGGGCCCCTGTCGCCCTTCCTATAATCCGGCCCTGGGAGCAGTGTCCATGGAGGGAACGACAGCAGCCGGGACCCGGGAGCTACAGGGAGCAGGTGAGATTGTTGTTTAACTTAGCGAGCGAGTACCTTTCATTACCAACCTGCCCCCCCCTGCTCCGCACGACTGCTCCCATCTGCCCCCCATGCGCCGCACCACTGCTCCCATGCTCCGCACTACTGCTCCCATCCTGCCCCCTGTGATCCGCACCGCTGCTCCCATCCTGCCCCCTGTGATCCGCACCATTGCTCCTAACCTGCCCCGCATCACTGCTCCCTTCCTGCTCCGCACCACTGCTCCCATCCTACCCCCTCCTGCTCCACACCACTACTCCCATCCGGCCCCCTCCTGCTCCGCACCACTGCTCCCAACCTCACCCCCCCACTCTGCATCATTGCTCCCAACCTGCCCCGCACCACTGCTCCCATGCTCCGCACTACTGCTCCCATCCTGCCCCCTGTGATCCGCACTGCTGCTACCATCCTGCCCCCTGTGATCCGCACCGCTGCTCCCATCCTGCCCCCTGTGATCCGCACCGCTGCTCCCATCCTGCCCCCTGTGATCCGCACCATTGCTCCTAACCTTCCCCGCATCACTGCTCCCTTCCTGCTCCGCACCACTGCTCCCATCCTACCCCCTCCTGCTCCACACCACTACTCCCATCCGGCCCCCTCCTGCTCCGCACCACTGCTCCCAACCTCACCCCCCCCCCCCCACTCCGCATCATTGCTACCAACATGCCCCGCACCACTGCTCCCTTCCTGCGCCCTCCTGCTTCGCACCACTGCCCTATCCCACCCCGTCCTGCTCCGCACCACTGCTCCCATCCTGCCCCCTCCTGCTCCGCACCACTGCTCCCATCCTGCCCTCCCTGCTCTGCATCATCGGCAGGACTTAGCGAACATTATGGCTGCAGTGCCTCACCAGACACTGACCTCACCGCACGCCACTGGCGCAGACGTGCTCTTAAATCTGAAATGATGCTGACTGAGCTGCAGCAATATGCTAGAAGTCTAGAACTTTCAGAGACACATCCTAAAGACAAGGAGAGGGACATGACCCAGCTGCAAGTGTGCAATAAATTACACACTGACACAAGTACCAATCTGGAGACAGGGAAACCTAGACCATATTACAGGTGTGGACGCTCCTATCCACGTTCAGGAGACTGTCCTACCACAGGTAAAATTTGCACTGCATGTGGCAAAATGAATCCCTTTTCCTCTGTTTGTAAATCTAAGGAAATCAAGTCCACATCTAGACAATCTTCACAGCTGTTTAAATCCAGGCGAAAGACAGTGCGTTATGTGGATCAACATTCTACATTGGATCCGCCTGCAGAATCATCTGACAGTGATGACAAGTCAGAAGGATTTATCTACATGATTCATCAAGTTGGAAAAACCAAGGTCAGTCCAAAAACTGCCATCGCTCTAGAACACATTTCTGTTCACTTTCTCATAGATTCCGATGCTTCTGTAAATATAATGGATGCTACCCATACGCGCACGCAGGGGGGGTTTCCCCCCCCGAGTACCTAGAAACCCTCCCTGGTCTCCGATCCATCGGCGCTCCCGTCCGATTTTTTTTTTTTTAAATGAGGAGAAGCTTATGCAGCAGCTCCCTCCTCTTTACACTGTCCGAGTGACAGTGTGAACCTGGCTGCTGCCGCTGCTGGCTGCCTGTAGGGGGAGCTGCAGCGGAAGCGCGCAGCTCCTCTCAGGCAGTTCAAGGCGGGGCCATGAGACAGAGCTACGTGAGGCTGTGTCTGCTGTTTTCTGCTCCCACTGTAGTGTAAGGTGAGGAGGGGTTTCTGTTCAATGTTACTGGATGTGTGTATTGCTATGTAACATGTATAGTGTGTGTGTATTAATGTATGTATGCTAAGTACATGTATAGTGTGTGTGTGTAACTATGTATGTATGCTGTGTGCATATATAGTGTGTGTATGTATATATGCTGTATGCATGTGTACTGTGTGTATGTACAGTATGCTGTGTGCATGTATAGTGTGTAACTATGTATGCTGTGTGTGTATGTATATATGCTGTATGCATGTGTACTGTGTGTGTGTTGTGTGCATGTATACTGTGCGTGTGTGGCTGTGTGCATGTATACTATTGTATGTTTGCATGTATACTGTTAGTATGTATACTGTGTGTGTATGATGTGTGCATGTAAACTGTGTGTGTACACATGTATGCTGTGTACAGTATGTGTGTATGTCTATGTACAGATGTTCTGTGTGTGTGTGTGTGTATATGTATGTATGTGTGTGTGTGTCTGTACGTACGTACGTACGTACGTACGTATATGTGTATATATATATATATATATATATATATATTATACATACATACACACACACAGCTTGTGCAGTGTGCTGGCTACTCAATTACGAGCACAAACACACACACACACACACATACACGCGCGCGCACGGAAACCCCCCCATGAAAATCCTGCGTTTGCCACTGCTACCAGTTTCAAGAAGCTGCATGGCAGAGTAATTTTGAATCCAACATCTGTGAAAATATTCACCTGTGGTAATAAACGACCTCTTCCACTAAAGGGTTCTTTTGACATCATTGCATGCAAAAATGACAAAATGACAAAAGCTGTATTTTTTGTCACTAAGTATGCAAGAGGTAATCTTTTGGGATTGGATACTACAGAGTCAACGCTACAACATACTCGTCGCTCAAATATCATCCCTTATAGTGTGGTCTGACCATGCTGCTGTGACTTGGATGTGGAATTGTTTTAATTCCAATGTTCCTCCTCTGCCTTTTTTTCCCAGACTATCTGTTGTGTTCCCCTGATGCAGTTACCACCCTATCTGATTCTCTGACTGCTTATTTGGCAGCTAATTCTCCCATTGATACGTCAATCCCCATGTTCTGGTGTGCTCTTACGGCAGTGTTAAGAGGGGTGGCTATTCAGACAGGTGCCAGACTACGGAGACAATGCCCTAGTCATAAAGCGGGTTTAAAAGAGCACCTGGTCCAGGTAGAATCCTTGAATCAAACTCGGCCCACCCGCTCACTAAAACGTGAGATAGTTTCTATTCTACCAGCTTCATAAATTGTTTCTTAATCGCATGCAGTCTGCTCTTACCAAGTTACAACAGAAGTTCTATACTTTAGGCAATAAATCAGGTAAATTCCTGGCTCTCAAACTCTGGGCACATCAGCTTGGAAACAGGATTAAAGCCATACAGTCCCCCGTTGGGAGGTTATTAATTAACCCTTCAGATATAATGGGTGCATTTGCCCAATATTCTGAAAAACTGTACAATTGAAGTCTGACCCCTCTGTTCCCCAACAAAATGCACCGTTTATTTCCTCCTTTTTAAAAGATCTATTTCTCCCCAAGCTGAAAGTTGAAGATTTTGATTCCATCAATTTCCCCATGGACTGATAGGGAGATTCTGAATGTTAGTCAATCCCTCCCCATAAGGAAAGCGGCTGGTCCGGATGGATTTACTAACTCTTTTTATAAAAAATTTGCCGCCCCTACTCTCACTGTTATTTTTATATATGCTACTGACCAAGGTGCTATCCCTACGGAAATGCTGCAGGTTTGAATTAATACTATTTACAAGCAGGGGAAAAAACCCTCCCTCTGTCAACTATAGGCCAATTTTCTTTCTTAACAATGATTTGAAAATATTTTCTAACTTGATTGCCAATAGACTCACACCGCTTATACCTCAACTTATCCATCTGGACCAGGCTGTCTATGTAAGGGGTAGTCAGGCTTCGGACAATACTCGCAGGGATTTTGACCTGGCTGAAATCCTCATGAAAGAGACATGAAGCCATATTTCTTTCGCTCGATACCAAAAAGGTATTTTATCGCCTACACTGGGACTTCCTTTATGCTATTCTATTACATTTTGGATTACACGGAGTGATTGCGTTCTCTATATCTGCCCAATATAGCGCCCCGACTGCTACGGTATTTAGTAACGGCTTTGTGTCCTCTCATTTTATCATTTCATTTTTTATACCCCACAAGGATGTCCCCTTTTTCCCCACTTATGTATGTCCTCACTATTGAACCCTTTCCTGCTACAATAGGCCAATCTTTATCCTACCCAGGGATTCAGGTTGGCCTGTACTCACACGATTTGAGTTTATTTGCAGATTATGTGCTCCTCTTTATCACAACTCTGAATCCTCCCTCCTTGCCCTACATGCAATTATTGATCATTATAGTGCAGCCTCCTTTTATAACCTAAAAACTACCAAAACGGAAGCCCTACCCTTTCATTCAAGACCGGAGACCCTGACCTGACTCAAACTCCTTTATAAATACAACTGGAAGAAAGACTCTATTTTGTATTTGGGTATCCACATTCCAAATTCTGCATCTAAATTTGTGGAGATTAACTATACACCCCTTTTGCATCAGATTGAAGCCTTGTTACGGAATTGGATGAGTTTTGCGGTAGCCTGGTTAGGCAGACTAGCCGCCTTCAAAATGACAATTTTTCCAAAGGTAATATATCTATTTCATATGATGCCTTATTTGAACTCCCAATGATTTCTTAGTCAAGTCCATACCTTGATACTGCACTTTGTTTGGAAAGGCAAAACCCCTCAAATTGCCTATAGAGGTTTGACCCAGGCTAGCTGTATGGGGTGACTAAAGATGCCTGACTTAAAGGCATATCAATATGCCTGTCTAGTAGCAGAGATCAGTGACTGGTCCATTACCCCCTGGTACCAAACCCTGGGTTAATTTGGAGAAAACACTGCTACCCCACTTCCACCTTTTGGAATTAGTGTGGACCCCTAAACTATTACATCCTTTATTGTTAAATTCTCCACAAGTTAGATCTGATACCTTAGAGCATAGGATGCCACTGTGGTCTCTTCTAACTGTTTTTCTTTACCCACTCGCAATCTGTCTCTATATGCTCTTTCTCACTTAATTCTCGATTTGAATGTGGCAGTATGGTTTTAGTGTGGACTCACTACCATTGCTGACATTGTAGACATTACCTCCAACCAGGGGTGTAACGCTGGAAAAGATAAAGGGCACAGCGCCACCTGCTATAGCATGGGCTGTTGTATAGGCAGCCGCATAGCAGGAGAAGCAAAGGGGCACACACTGACTCACTCTCTGCTTGTAGCTGTGCAGCAGGGTTACTTCTGTCCTGTTACACCACTCTCCAGGCTGCTGCAGCACCTTTCTCTGTCCCAGCTGCTGATGCAGCACCTCTCTCTGCATTAGAAGCTGCAGAGTAACATGTATATGTGGCTCTACTGTGGCATAACATGTATAAGCGGCTCTACTGTATTGTGTAACATGTATAAGGGGCTCTACTGTGTGTCATAATGTGTATAAGGGGCTCTACTGTGTGGCGTAAAGTGTATAAGGGGTACTACTGTGAGGTGTAATGTGAATAATGGACACTACTGAGCGGTGTAATGTGAATAATGGACACTACTGAGCGGTGTAATGTGAATAATGGACAATACTGTGCAGTGTAATCTGAATTGTTACTATTCTGAGCCACGCCCAATCCCCATGAAGCCACGCTCCTATATTTATGTTGTGCACCTTAGGTGTGCTATTTTTAAACATGGGGTGCCCAAAGAAAACTTTCGCCCTGAGATCCACAAGGTCTAGAACTGGCCCGTCACCAATTTAGGATTTTTAAATATTTTTCTTTTGAAATGTAACATGTACCCTATTCAGTACTGGAGAGGGGGTGCCCTTTCATCGGGCATAATGGCACCTAGCTACACCTCTGCCTCCATCACCCCCTCTACCCTGCAATCACAGTACAATCTCCCCCACAGGGAATTGTTTACATATACCAGAATTAGCCATTGGATCTCTAGCATGCTTCGAACCTCTGGATCATTTCACCTTTCCCCACCTAACATTTTGTCTAAGCTCTCATCTGGTAATTCTAGAGGTTCCATAAGGTTTTATTATTCCACTTATCAGGGTAATAAGGCAGGAGGCAACTCGCCAGTACAATTACAGTGGGTGACTGATTACAAACTACTTTTAGTCTTCAGCAAAAGGAGTTGATCTACCTTACAGCACACAATTTCTCGAAATAATATACATTGATATTTTGGAAATTCAATTTAAATTGTTACATTGTCTTTACTTTGTGCCAGCAATACTTTATCAAATTTGGCCTCTCAATCAAAATCTTGTTAAAGGAATTGTATGGAGATAGGCAACATGTTTCATGTGTTTTGGACCTGTCCTAAGATTCGCACTACATGGAAGGAAGTGTTTGACCTAGCTCACAAAGTTCTTAACTTATGTTTTCAAGAGTCACCCTCTCTAGCTTTATTTCATATGTACCCATCAGATCTGTCAAAGTCAGAGCGCTTTGTTTTAGGGCATTTTTTTTTTTTTTTGCTACTAGGGTGGCCATAGTGCACAGTTGAAAAAGTCCAGCTCCTCCACCCCTTCATAAAATCATCACAAGTTTATTACAGTTGGGGAAGGTGCAGCACTACTTCTTGACACCACCTAATCTCCCAGAGGGAGCTGTCCCCTCCTTGCATGAATTTATTAATTCCCTGGTTACTTGCTATATATGTGACATGCACTTTTATTATTTCTGTATATGTATTGTTGGAATTGATATCATGATTCCTGACTCCTTACCTACCTTCCCTTTTTCCTTTTTGTACTCCTTCCACTATTCTGTAGTTAATGGAACAAAACCTCAATAAAAATTATTGATGGAAAAAAAAAAGAGAATCTATGACAGCAGTAGGAATATAAACCATGGTGTAAACCACTATCTCCAGAAGGTCACCCAAAAACATCATAGAGCCAGCAGGAACTAGGACATGCACCTAATATCAGCAGGCAGGACAAGTCTGGCAAGTTGGACTACCAATAGCAACTGGGAGTAAAATACACACCCATAAGTGATCAAGTCCATACGGGGGGGCAAAGTGCATCTTCTGCCTGCCTCTCCTTGCTGACAGCAGTGGACAGTGCAATGCCAGGCATTCTGCCCAATATGTCCCGGTATAGCGGAAGATTCCCATGGGGTTCTAATCGCTGCCACCGCATATCACCACACCGCCTGCAGTTGCCCGTGGTCACGTAAGGCATCTGTAAGCATAACAGGTCCCATTGGCTTATTACTAGTGGGACCTTATATTGTGCTTTATCCCCGACATGCATCTTTCGATATACACACCTCATCTTGGTGGTGTACACCTATATTCATTAAGTTGATTTAGAAGCATATACGTGCATGGACAGCACAACCAAGTATATCAAAGCTGTCTATTTAGATAACTGTATCCTGATATTGGGGGTAATTCCAAGTTGATCGCAGCAGGAAATTTTTTAGCAGTTGGGCAAAACCATGTGCACTGCAGGGGGGGCAGATATAACATTTGCAGAGAGAGTTAAATTTGGGTGGGTTATTTTGTTTCTGTGCAGGGTAAATACTGGCTGCTTTATTTTTGCACTGCAATTTAGATTGCAGATTGAACTCATCCCACCCAAATCTAACTCTCTCTGCACATGTTATATCTGCCCCCCCTGCAGTGCACATGGTTTTGCCCAACTGCTAAAAAATTTCCTGCTGCGATCAACTTGGAATTACCCCCATTGGCCCTCATTCCGAGTTGATCGCTCGCTAGCTACTTTTAGCAGCCGTGCAAATGCATTGTTGCCGCCACGGGGGAGTGTATTTTCGTTTTGCAAGTGTGCGATCGCATGTGCAGCCGAGTGACACAAACACATTTTGTGCAAAACAAGACCAGCCCTATAGTTACTTATCCTGTGCGATGATTCTAGCGATGGAGGTTCTGGAATTGACGTTAGATACCCGCCCTGCAAACGCCTGGGCACGCATGCGTTTACCCAAACACTCCCAGAAAACGGTCAGTTGACACCCATAAATGCCCTCTTCCTGTCAATCTCCTTGCGATCGGCTGTGCGAATGGATTCGTCGCTAGAGGGATTGCACAGTAACGATGCTCTTTGTACCCATACGACGTGTGTGCGCATTGCGGCGCATACGCATGTGCAGTTTTGCCATTTTATACCTGATCGCTGCGCTTCGAAAATCGGCAGCGAGCAATCAACTCGGAATGACCCCCATTGTCCGAGTGGAACAGATCTACACAGGAATGAAAAATGTGTATGCATGTGTAACTTTGAAACATTGTAAGCAAATTACACTACTACATTTTTATCAGCTTCTGGTGAAGATTGCAGCTTGGAAGAGTAACTTTGCATAGTGAAATAGTACTAATTCTAGATGATGGCCCTTTTCCGAGTTGATAGCTCGCTAGCAGTTTTTAGCAGCCGTGCAAATGCATAGTCGCTGTCCGCGGGGGAGTGTATTTTCGCTTTGCAGGAGTGCGAACGCCTGTGCAGCAGTGCGCCTGCAAACACATTTTGTGCAAAATAAGACCAGCCCTGTAGTTACTTATCCTGTGCGATGATTGCTGTGACGAGTGACGCGGTAATGACTTTAGATACCCGCCCAGCAAACTCCCGGCCACGCATTCGTTTTTCCAAACACTCCCAGAAGTCGGTTAGTTGACACCCAGAAACTCCCACTTTCTGTCAGTCTCCTTGCGATCGGCTGTGCAACTGAAAGCGTTGCTAGAACCTGTGCAAAACCACGATGCTCGTTGTACCCCTATGTCGCGCATGTGCATTGCGGTGCATACGCATGCGCTGATTTGCCATTTTTTTACCTGATTGCTACGCAGCCAACAATGGCAGCTAGTGATCAACTCGGAATGAGGGCCGAAATGTCATAGATTAACATATGGACCTAGAATTTACCTTCTTTAACCCCGCAATAGAATCAAGAAACTAAAATTGTAGTTTCTCAGTTCATTTTCTTATTTATTGAGCAGGTCAAACCCTAATAGTCCTCTTGTTATCATTGGTATTATTATATTGCATTTCAGGATGGTTGGACATCACATCAGATGATTTTTGTGCATGATTAATTAGTGGAGTGATCATGTGTGTCCTATTTCTAGAAATTGCTTTTCTCTATGAAATTCTGACTTGCAACTTTACACATCATTTGAAGATAAGCACCAAATCAAATCTTAAATACTGTAGTGAGCTATTGTCAGTGCCAGATTAAGGTCTTCATGGGCCTGGAGCTGACATTTTTGAAGGGCCTATTGTGTGCTTCCACAGTGGGTATGGGGGTGTGACGGTTGCTGATATGGGTGCGTGACCAGTGCTGTATTTACATACATATATATGGTGTGTGTATGCGTGTTGGAAAAATAAAAAAATCTATCTATATATCTATATAGCAAGAGAGAGGGGGGGTAACTCCAAGTTGATCGCAGCAGGAAATTTTTTAGCAGTTGGGCAAAACCATGTGCACTGCAGGGGGGGGGGGGGCAGATATAACATTTGCAGAGAGAGTTAGATTTGGGTGGGTTATTTTGTTTCTGTGCAGGGTAAATACTGGCTGCTTTATTTTTACACTGCAATTTAGATTGCAGATTGAACTCACCACACCCAAATTTAACTCTCTCTGCACATGTTATATCTGCCTCCCCTGCAGTGCACATGGTTTTGTCCAACTGCTAAAAAATTTCCTGCTGCGATCAACTTGGAATTACCCCCAGAGAGTGAAAAGTAAAAGTAATAGGCGCCCAATTATTAAATTTTCTTTTCATGACTGCATGATTTCTGCTAACAGCATTTTGAGGTGGCGAGCAGAAATCTGCAAACAATTGTTGGAGCGCCCAAACTGTTTTTTCAGCAGCATGCCCAATAGTTTAGACAGGTTTAGACACTTTACGCCATTAAACCCAGTCCTTTTGGGCGTGATAAGCAACAGGCAACCGTAGAACTCATTCCCATTTGCATTACAATTGAATAGCTCTGTCGGGCTGCCATTACTTATGGGCATGCAAGAAACAATTGGAAGCCGCTCACTATGGGGGATATCCAATTACCTGCGGCACATTATCATGGGTAATGATATTGCCTGGGGCTGTCCTATTAGCCCCGATAAGCCGGCATGAGCTGTTGCAAATTGGGGATGCCATTACCTGCTGCACTGAGTTTCGTCTGCCTGGGTCCCTTCCCTGCAGTCCCAGGCTGCTGCGGAGGCCGTGGGACACTGAATGGAGTGTGTGTGTGTGTGTGTGTGTTTGTGTGTGTGTATATATATATATATATATATATATATATATATACCAGCAAATAGAAAACCACAGCACTCGCCACCCCAGAAGTGGGGTGCAGTATCCGCACTCGCCACTAATAGGGTGGGGTGCATGTAGCCCATGGCCACCTACTCAAAAATATAGAAACAGAAAGTTCAGCACTCACCAAAATGAGCTCACTTATCCTCACAACATCAATGAATAAATGAATAAATGATGGGGGTTTAGTTAGTGAATTGG
Organism: Pseudophryne corroboree; assembly: GCF_028390025.1. Classification (NCBI taxonomy): domain Eukaryota; kingdom Metazoa; phylum Chordata; class Amphibia; order Anura; family Myobatrachidae; genus Pseudophryne; species Pseudophryne corroboree. The sequence goes on along the minus strand of NC_086446.1, from coordinate 194,966,336 downwards.
CCAATGCACGGAAGCCTGCATACCGCTCGCCAAGGTACCCCACCTTCATGCAGGTCCTACACTATCACAAAATCATAAAAACTAAAACCTGCCAACTGTATCACATAATATAACTGCAAATATGCCCACTTGGTGTAAGGTATACCTGCCATGAACTGCATGGCTTTTAGAAGGTACACTAGTCACCTGACACTGGCTGATAAATTACTAAAGGGCAGCTGACACAGGTTTAAGATAATTGGGGTGCATGAACAAAGTTTGTGGCCACAGTTAATGAGTTAACCAAAGATTAACCCTAAAATATACCAGCAAATAGAAAACCACAGCACTCGCCACCCCAGAAGCGGGGTGCAGTATCCACACTCGCCACTAATAGGGTGGGGTGCATGTAGCCCATGGCCACCTACTCAAAAATATAGAAACAAAAAGTTCAGCACTCACCAAAGTGAGCTCAGTTATCCTCACAACATCAATGAATAAATGAATAAATGATGGGGGTTTAGTTAGTAAATTAGGCAAATTTTTGTTTCTATATATTTATATATATATATATATATATATGTGTATATACACACACACACACACACTCACATATACACACATGTACATTATATAGTGAAGACAGGGGTCTAGTACACCGAAGCATCAAGATATTGAAATCACATGTTTGGAAGTCCTAAATTGTCATGCCATTTCAATGTCTCATGCTGGGACTTTAAACATCGCTACTGCATATTTGACAAAACACTCAGAAACTTGATCTTAAAGGGGTTGTGTCCATAAGTGTAATGTACCACACCATATGCCCCTTATACACATTATGCACCACAATAGTAGGACCTCTTTTACTATCTAGTACTGGTGTCCCTTTCACAATTATACCACACAGTATGAGCCGATATTCCCATTATAGCACACAGAATGAGCCGAAATTCACATTATATCACACGGTAAGAGCCAAAATTCACATTATGACGCATGGAATGAAACAAAATTCAGGGAGAGTGACAGCAGGGACATAGGGACAGGGAAAGTGACAGCAGGGACATAGGGACAGGGAGAGAGACAGAGAGAGGGACAGCAAGGGTATACAGTAGGGACTAGGGAGAGAGAAAGGCAGCAGGATAAGATT